>NC_084629.1:44649334-44696834 GCF_033978795.1 Nerophis ophidion | reverse complement strand
GATGCATCATGTTGTATGCATGCATGTGTGATGTATCATGTTGTATGCATGCGTGCATGTGTGATGCATCATGTTGTATGCATGCATTCACATCATGTTGTATGCATGCATGTGTGATGTATCATGTTGTATGCATGCGTGCATGTGTGATGCATCATGTTGTATGCATGCATTCACATCATGTTGAATGCATGCATGTGTGATGCATCATGTTGTATGCATGCATTCACATCATGTTGTATGCATGCATGTGTGATGTATCATGTTGTATGCATGCGTGCATGTGTGATGCATCATGTTGTATGCATGCATGTGTGATACATCATGTTGTATGCATGCATGTGTGATGTATCATGTTGTATGCATGCATGTGTGATGTATCATGTTGTATGCATGCATGTGTGATGTATCATGTTGTATGCATGCATGTGTGATGCATCATGTTGTATGCATGCATGTGTGGTGTATCATGGTGTATGCATGCATGTGTGATGCATCATGTTGTATGCATGCATGTGTGATGCATCATGTTGTATGCATGCATGTGTGATGTATCATGTTGTATGCATGCGTGCATGTGTGATGCATCATGTTGTATGCATGCATTCACATCATGTTGTATGCATGCATGTGTGATGTATCATGTTGTATGCATGCGTGCATGTGTGATGCATCATGTTGTATGCATGCATTCACATCATGTTGAATGCATGCATGTGTGATGCATCATGTTGTATGCATGCATTCACATCATGTTGTATGCATGCATGTGTGGTGTATCATGTTGTATGCATGCGTGCATGTGTGATGCATCATGTTGTATGCATGCATGTGTGATGTATCATGTTGTATGCATGCGTGCATGTGTGATGCATCATGTTGTATGCATGCATGTGTGATGTATCATGTTGTATGCATGCGTGCATGTGTGATGCATCATGTTGTATGCATGCATTCACATCATGTTGTATGCATGCATGTGTGATGTATCATGTTGTATGCATGCGTGCATGTGTGATGCATCATGTTGTATGCATGCATTCACATCATGTTGAATGCATGCATGTGTGATGCATCATGTTGTATGCATGCATTCACATCATGTTGTATGCATGCATGTGTGATGTATCATGTTGTATGCATGCGTGCATGTGTGATGCATCATGTTGTATGCATGCATTCACATCATGTTGTATGCATGCATGTGTGATGTATCATGTTGTATTCATGCATGTGTGATGTATCATGTTGTATGCATGCATGTGTGATGTATCATGTTGTATGCATGCATGTGTGATGTATCATGTTGTATTCATGCCTGTGTGATGTATCATGTTGTATGCATGCATGTGTGATGTATCATGTTGTATGCATGCATGTGTGATGTATCATGTTGTATGCATGCATGTGTGATGTATCATGTTGTATGCATGCATGTGTGATGTATCATGTTGTATGCATGCATGTGTGATGCATCATGTTGTCTGCATGCATGTGTGATGTATCATGTTGTATGCATGCATGTGTGATGTATCATGTTGTATGCATGCATGTGTGATGTATCATGTTGTCTGCATGCATGTGTGATGTATCATGTTGTATGCATGCATGTGTGATGTATCATGTATGCATGCATGTGTGATGTATCATGTTGTATGCATCAATCAATCAATGTTTATTTATATAGCCCCAAATCACAAATGTCTCAAAGGACTGCACAAATCATTACGACTACAACATCCTCGGAAGAACCCACAAAAGGGCAAGGAAAACTCACACCCAGTGGGCAGGGAGAATTCACATTCAGTGGGACGCCAGCGACAATGTTGACTATGAGAAACCTTGGAGAGGACCTCAGATGTGGGCAACCCCCCCCCTCTAGGGGACCGAAAGCAATGGATGTCGAGCGGGTCCAACATGATACTGTGAAAGTTCAATCCATAGTGGCTCCAAGACAGCAGCGAGAGTCCCGTCCACAGGAAACCAGCTGAAGCGGATCAGCAGCGTAGAGATGTCCCCAACCGATACAGGCGAGCGGTCCATCCTGGGTCTCGACTCTGGACAGTCAGTACTTCATCCATGGTCATCGGACCGGACCCCCTCCACAAGGGAGGGGGGGACATAGGAGAAAGAAAAGAAGCGGCAGATCAACTGGTCTAAAAAGGAGGTCTATTTAAAGGCTAGAGTATACAAATGAGTTTTAAGATGAGACTTAAATGCTTCTACTGAGGTAGCATCTCGAACTGTTACCGGGAGGGCATTCCAGAGTACTGGAGCCCGAACGGAAAACGCTCTATAGCCCGCAGACTTTTTTTGAGCTCTAGGAATCACTAATAAGCCGGAGTCTTTTGAACGCAGATTTCTTGCCGGGACATATGGTACAATACAATCGGCAAGATAGGCTGGAGCTAGACCGTGTAGTATTTTATACGTAAGTAATAAAACCTTAAAGTCACATCTTAAGTGCACAGGAAGCCAGTGCAGGTGAGCCAGTATAGGTATATATGTATGTATATATGTATATAAAGGTATATACAGTATAGGTATATATGTATGTATATATGTATATAAAGGTATATACAGTATAGGTATATATGTATGTATATATGTATATAAAGGTATATACAGTACAGGCGTAATGTGATCAAACTTTCTTGTTCTTGTCAAAAGTCTAGCAGCCGCATTTTGTACCAACTGTAATCTTTTAATGCTAGACATGGGGAGACCCGAAAATAATACGTTACAGTAATCGAGACGAGACGTAACAAACGCATGGATAATGATCTCGGCGTCTTTAGTGGACAAAATGGAGCGAATTTTAGCGATATTACGGAGATGAAAGAAGGCCGTTTTAGTAACGCTTTGAATGTGTGACTCAAAGGAGAGAGTTGGGTCGAAGATAATACCCAGATTTTTTACAGAGTCACCTTGTTTTATTATTTGGTTGTCAAATGTTAAAGTTGTATTATTAAATAGAGGTCGGTGTCTAGCAGGACCGATAATCAGCATTTCCGTTTTTTTGGCATTAAGTTGCAAAAAGTTAGCGGACATCCATTGTTTAATTTCATTAAGACACGCTTCCAACTGACTACAGTCCGGCGTGTTGGTCAGCTTTAGGGGCATGTAGAGTTGGGTGTCATCAGCATAACAGTGAAAGCTAACACCGTATTTGCGTATGACGTCACCTAGCGGCAGCATGTAGATGCTGAAGAGTACAGGGCCAAGGACCGAACCCTGGGGAACTCCACACGTTACCTTAACATAGTCCAAGGTCACACTGTTATAGGAGACGCACTGCATCCTATCAGTAAGATAAGAGTTAAACCATGACAGGGCTGAGTCTGACATACCAATTCGTATTTTGATACGCTCTAATAAAATATTATGATCGACGGTATCGAAAGCAGCGCTAAGATCGAGGAGCAGCAACATAGATGACGCATCAGAGTCCATCGTTAGCAATAGATCATTAGTCAATTTTGCGAGGGCTGTCTCAGTCGAGTGATTTGCCCTGAAACCGGATTGAAAGGTTTCACATAGATTGTTAAACGCTAAGTGCTCATTTAGCTGCTCCGCAACAATTTTTTCGAGGATTTTCGAAATAAAGGGAAGGTGAGACACCGGTCGGTAGTTTACCATGAGGTCAGGATCGAGGTTAGGTCTTTTAAGGAGAGGATGAATAACCGCTTTTTTGAATGCAACGGGAACAGTGCCCGAGGAAAGTGATAAGTTTATAATATTTAGCACTGATGGACCTAATAATACAAAGAGCTCCTTGATCAGTTTCCCAGGAAGAGGGTCAAGTAAACATGTTGTTTGTTTTATTCCATTTACACGTTGTAACAATTCCTCCAATGTTATTTCCTCAAAACGAGAGAAACTATTTTGGAGGGCAGTATCCGCCGTATATACAATCGTGTCTGTGTTAATAGAACCCCGTTGTAGCTGGGACGCATAAATAGGGAACCCCTCATGAAACAGTTGTATGCGTGCATGTGTGATACATCATGTTGTATGCATGCATGTGTGATGCATCATGTTGTATGCACGCATGTGTGATGTATCATGTTGTATGCACGCATGTGTGATGTATCATGTTGTATGCATGCATGTGTGATGTATCATGTTGTATTCAAGCATGTGTGATGCATCATGTTGTATGCACGCATGTGTGATGCATCATGTTGTATGCATGCATGTGTGATGTATCATGTTGTATGCATGCATGTGTGATGTATCATGTTGTATGCATGCATGTGTGATGCATGATGTTGTATGCACGCATGTGTGATGTATCATGTTGTATGCATGCATGTGTGATGTATCATGTTGTATTCATGCATTTGTGATGTATCATGTTGTATGCACGCATGTGTGATGTATCATGTTGTATGCATGCATGTGTGATGTATCATGTTGTATGCACGTATGTGTGATGTATCATGTTGTATGCATGCATGTGTGATGTATCATGTTGTATGCATGCATGTGTGATGCATCATGTTGTATACATGCATGTGTGATGCATCATGTTGTATGCACGTATGTGTGATGTATCATGTTGTATGCATGCATGTGTGATGTATCATGTTGTATGCATGCATGTGTGATGTATCATGTTGTATGCATGCATGTGTGATGTATCATGTTGTATGCATGCATGTGTGATGTATCATGTTGTATGCATGCATGTGTGATGTATCATGTTGTATGCATGCATGTGTGATGTATCATGTTGTATGCACGTATGTGTGATGTATCATGTTGTATGCATGCATGTGTGATGTATCATGTTGTATGCATGCATGTGTGATGCATCATGTTGTATGCATGCATGTGTGATGTATCATGTTGTATGCATGCATGTGTGATGTATCATGTTGTATTCAAGCATGTGTGATGCATCATGTTGTATGCATGCATGTGTGATGTATCATGTTGTATGCATGCATGTGTGATGTATCATGTTGTATGCATGCATGTGTGATGTATCATGTTGTATGCATGCATGTGTGATGTATCATGTTGTATGCATGCATGTGTGATGTATCATGTTGTATACATGCATGTGTGATGTATCATGTTGTCTGCATGCATGTGTGATGTATCATGTTGTATACATGCATGTGTGATGTATCATGTTGTATTCAAGCATGTGTGATGCATCATGTTGTATTCATGCATGTGTGATGTATCATGTATGCATGCATGTGTGATGTATCATGTTGTATGCATGCATGTGTGATGTATCATGTTGTATGCATGCATGTGTGATGCATCATGTTGTATGCACGCATGTGTGATGTATCATGTTGTATGCATGCATGTGTGATGTATCATGTTGTATGCATGCATGTGTGATGTATCATGTTGTATGCATGCATGTGTGATGTATCATGTTGTATGCATGCATGTGTGATGCATCATGTTGTATGCACGCATGTGTGATGTATCATGTTGTATTCAAGCATGTGTGATGCATCATGTTGTATTCATGCATGTGTGATGTATCATGTATGCATGCATGTGTGATGCATCATGTTGTATGCACGCATGTGTGATGTATCATGTTGTATGCATGCATGTGTGATGCATCATGTTGTATGCATGCATGTGTGATGTATCATGTTGTATTCAAGCATGTGTGATGTATCATGTTGTATGCACGCATGTGTGATGTATCATGTTGTATGCATGCATGTGTGATGTATCATGTTGTATGCATGCATGTGTGATGTATCATGTTGTATGCACGCATGTGTGATGTATCATGTTGTATACATGCATGTGTGATGTATCATGTTGTATGCATGCATGTGTGATGTATCATGTTGTATGCATGCATGTGTGATGTATCATGTTGTATGCACGCATGTGTGATGTATCATGTTGTATGCATGCATGTGTGATGCATCATGTTGTATGCACGCATGTGTGATGTATCATGTTGTATTCAAGCATGTGTGATGCATCATGTTGTATTCATGCATGTGTGATGTATCATGTATGCATGCATGTGTGATGCATCATGTTGTATGCACGCATGTGTGATGTATCATGTTGTATGCATGCATGTGTGATGCATCATGTTGTATGCATGCATGTGTGATGTATCATGTTGTATTCAAGCATGTGTGATGTATCATGTTGTATGCACGCATGTGTGATGTATCATGTTGTATGCACGCATGTGTGATGTATCATGTTGTATACATGCATGTGTGATGTATCATGTTGTATGCATGCATGTGTGATGTATCATGTTGTATGCACGCATGTGTTATGTATCATGTTGTATACATGCATGTGTGATGTATCATGTATGCATGCATGTGTGATGTATCATGTTGTATGCATGCATGTGTGGTGTATCATGTTGTATGCATGCATGTGTGATGTATCATGTTGTATGCATGCATGTGTGATGTATCATGTTGTATGCATGCATGTGTGATGTATCATGTTGTATGCATGCATGTGTGATGTATCATGTTGTATGCATGCATGTGTGATGTATCATGTTGTATGCATGCATGTGTGATGTATCATGTTGTATGCATGCATGTGTGATGTATCATGTTGTATTCATGCATGTGTGATGTATCATGTTGTATGCACGCATGTGTGATGTATCATGTTGTATTCAAGCATGTGTGATGCATCATGTTGTATTCATGCATGTGTGATGTATCATGTATGCATGCATGTGTGATGTATCATGTTGTATGCATGCATGTGTGATGTATCATGTTGTATGCATGCATGTGTGATGCATCATGTTGTATGCACGCATGTGTGATGTATCATGCTGTATTCAAGCATGTGTGATGCATCATGTTGTATTCATGCATGTGTGATGTATCATGTTGTATGCATGTGTGATGTATCATGTTGTATGCATGCATGTGTGATGCATCATGTTGTATGCATGCATGTGTGATGTATCATGTATGCACGCATGTGTGATGTATCATGTTGTATTCAAGCATGTGTGATGCATCATGTTGTATTCATGCATGTGTGATGTATCATGTTGTATTCATGCATGTGTGATGCATCATGTTGTATGCATGCATGAGTGATGTATCATGTTGTATACATGCATGTGTGATGCATCATGTTGTATGCATGCATGTGTGATGTATCATGTTGTATGCATGCATGAGTGATGTATCATGTTGTATACATGCATGTGTGATGCATCATGTTGTATGCATGCATGTGTGATGTATCATGTATGCATGCATGTGTGATGTATCATGTTGTATTCAAGCATGTGTGATGCATCATGTTGTATTCATGCATGTGTGATGCATCATGTTGTATTCATGCATGTGTGATGTATCATGTATGCATGCATGTGTGATGTATCATGTTGTATGCATGCATGTGTGATGTATCATGTTGTATACATGCATGTGTGATGTATCATGTTGTATGCATGCATGTGTGATGCATCATGTTGTATGCATGCATGTGTGATGTATCATGTTGTATGCATGCATGTGTGACGTATCATGTTGTATTCATGCATGTGTGATGCATCATGTTGTATGCACGCATGTTCGAATCAAACATAAACTCAACTCAACTATACTGTGTGCAAGAACATGTCGGAGCAATGTTTGTATAAGAACTCAATCAAAAGCAATTTAATCAACTGAGGTTTGAGGCCAAACTAAAATAAACACTTTAATTGTATAATTACGTTGGTATGAATCGTTTGGGTTTGAGCTTGCGTGTCAAAACACATTAAAACAAGAGAAAAGAACCACAAGCTTCAGGCTAAAAAGCTTCACTGGAACAAGAATGTCCTTTTAAAAATGAGTTTGTTTTGAAGTATTAGGTGCAAGGAAGATGGAATTGTTTTCATGTATTATCTGTATGTATTCTACTTTGTACAAACTGTGTATTTAATACAGAAAAGGGATGTGAATGGAGTTTGAACAACCCACAATTTGATTCGGTTCTGATTTTTGGGCTGGCGATTTGATTCAACAAGATTCTGGATTCAATTGGATTCTTTCAATATATTATTAGGTATAAAAATGAAAATAAAATCTTTCAAAAAAGGTCACGGGTTATAAAAGCTCCTCTTGGCTGCTGATGTATGAAGTATGCATAAAGTGAGTAAGCATGGACAGGGCTTAAAAACAGTCTCTTTTTTGATTGATTGATTGATTGATTGATACTTTTATTAGTAGATTGCACAGTACAGTACATATTCCGTACAATTGACCACTAAATGGTAACACCCCAATAAGTTTTTTAACTTGTTTAAGTCGGGGTCCACGTTAATCAATTCATGGTAAAATTGTGGTGTAAATTTCAGGAATCGATTATATAGTTTTTTTATATAGATTTTTTTTTTTTAAATTACACCCCATATACAGAATAGTGAATACCATTTTTTCGGACCATGGGGCAGACCAGTGCATTAAAGGGGTCTTATTGGAATTGTTTTTACTACATTCAAAACACTTCTTTTGTGGTCTTTTTTCTTCTTTGTCATGAAAAAGGGAGGTTTTTGTGGTTGGTGCACTAATTGTAACTCTATATTGTGTTTTTTATGTTGATTTAATAAAAACATTAAAAAAATAAAAAAAAAACATTTTTTATTTATTTCTTTTTTTTAAAATAAAAATTAATAAAAAATTATTCTGCGGCCCGGTACCAATCGGGCCACGGCCCGGTGGTTGGGGACCACTGGTCTACATAACATGTAATGGTGGTTCTCTGGTTAAAATCAGTGGTCCCAAAAATTATTGACTCGGGGGCCGCATTGGGTTAAAATAATTTGTATATATATATACATATATATATATATATATATATATATATATACTGTATATATGTATCTATATAGCCCTAAATCACTAGTGTCTCAAAGGGCTGCACAAACCACTACGACATCCTCGGTAGGCCCACATAAGGGCAAGGAAAACTCACACCCAGTGGGACGTCGGTGACAATGATGACTATGAGAACCTTGGAGAGGAGGAAAGCAATGGATGTCGAGCGGGTCTAACATGATACTGTGAAAGTTCAATCCATAATGGATCCAACACAGTCGCGAGAGTCCAGTCCAAAGCGGATCCAACACAGCAGCGAGAGTCCCGTTCACAGCGGAGCCAGCAGGAAACCATCCCAAGCGGAGGCGGATCAGCAGCGCAGAGATGTCCCCAGCCGATAAACAGGCAAGCGGTACATGGCCACCGGATCGGACCGGACCCCCTCCACAAGGGAGAGTGGGACATAGGAGAAAAAGAAAAGAAACGGCAGATCAACTGCTGTGATTATATGCATCAAGTGTTCATTCAAGGCTAAGGCAAAATATGGAGATATATATCGTGTATCGTGACATGGCCTAAAAATATCGAGATATTTAAAAAAAAGGTAAGACCCCCCAAATCAAAACCCCAACTCCCTTCTTTCGGAGACAAAGAGAGAAACGCAAATAAAGCTTCTCATCCGAAGACGTCTTGTCGCCTTCACACGGCCTGGTTGAATCCCAGAGGGGGCTGCATGACTAACTACATGGTTTTCCTCTCAGGCGTGCTGCTTTTCTTCCCCCGGAATAACACTTGAGTGAGAAGAAAAAAGAAAAAAAAATCTGTGAGTGTGTACACATACACTGGAATAGGCTATTTTAGGCTGATTGCAAGGCTGTGCTTTGTCACCCATTCTGTGCAGGACTTTTATGGACAGAATTTCTAGGCACAGTCAAGGCGTTGAGGGGTTCTGGTTTGGTGACCGCAGGATTAGGTGTCTGCTTTTTGATGTGGTCCTGATGGCTTCAACTGGCCAGGATCTTCAGCTCTCACTGGATCGGTTCGCAGCCGAGTGTGAAGCGACCGGGATGAGAATCAGCACCTCCAAGTCCGAGTCCATGGTTCTCGCCCGGAAAAGGGTGGAGTGCCATCTCCGGGTTGGGGAGGAGACCCAAGTGGAGGAGTTCAAGTCTTGTTCAGGAGTGAGGGAGAGCGGATCGTGAGATCGATAGGCGTCTTCAGTAATGCGGACGCTGTATCGATCCGATGTGGTGAAGAAGGAGCTGAGCCGGAAGGCAAAGCTCTCACCTATGGTCATGAGCGGGTACAAGCGGCCGAAATGAGTTTCCTCCACCGGGTGGCGGGGCTCTCCCTTAGAGATAGGGTGAGAAGCTCTGTCATCCGGGAGGAACTCAAAATAAAACCGCTGCTCCTGCACAACCTGCTATCCCGTGCCAGAACGTAGCTACCTGCTAACTTTTTCTTCTAATTATTTTTATTTTTTTTGTATTTCCACAGCCATATACCTTTGAGTCGTATAACTTGGTATATGAAACATGCTGACTGTTTTCGTGCTATCGTTAGCACACATGCTACGTTTTATCATTTTTGTGAAAACATGCTACTGTTTTTTCATCCATTTTCTACTGCTTGGACGGAGGGATGTGACACTTGTTACCTGTTAACAGGTCAACGATAGCATGCTAGCAAGCAAACTTAAGCACGCTAACTTTCCTCTACTTTGTCATCCGGGAGGAACTCAAAATAAAACCGCTGCTCCTGCACAACCTGCTATCCCGTGCCAGAACATAGCTACCTGCTAACTTTTTCTTCTAATTATTTTTTTTTTTTTTGTATTTCCACAGCCATATATACCTTTGAGTCGTATAACTTGGTATATGAAACATGTGTATCATGCTATCGTTAGCACACATGCTACGTTTTATCGTTTTTGTGTAAACATGCTGCTGTTTTTTCATCCATTTTCTACCGCTTGGAAGGAGGGATGTGACACTTGTTACCTGTTAACAGACCAACGATAGCATGCTAGCAAGCTAACTTAAACACGCTAACTTTCCTCTAATTAATTTTTTTTCTTCGTATTTCCACAACCATGTATACCTTTTGAGTCGTATAACTTGGTATATGAAACATACCACCTGCACAACCTGCTATCCCGTGCCAGAACGTAGCTACCTGCTAACTTTTTCTTCTAATTTTTTCTCTTTTTTTGTGTTTCCGCAACCATATACCTATGAGTCGTATAACTTGGTATATGAAACATGCCGACTGTTATCATGCTATCGTTAGCACACATGCTACGTTTTATCATTTTTGTGTAAACATGCCACTGTTTTTTCATCCATTTTCTACCAATTGGACGGAGGATGTGACACTTTTCACCTGTTAGCATATCAACGATAGCATGCTAGCAAGCTAACTTAAGCATACTAACTTTTTCTTGTAATTATTATTACTTTTTTTGTATTTCCACAGCCATATATAAATTTTGAGTCGTATAACTTGGTATATGAAACATGCCGCCTGCACAACCTGCTATCCCGCGCTAGAACATAGCTACCTGCTAACTTTTTCTTCTAATTATTTTTATTTTCTTTGTATTTCCACAGCCACATACCTTTGAGTCGTGTTACTTGGTATATGAAACATGCTGACTGTTTTCGTGCTATCGTTAGCACACATGCTACGTTTTATCATTTTTGTGTAAACATGCTACTGTTTTTTCATCCATTTCCTAGCGCTTGTGACACTTGTTACCTGTTAACAGGGCAGCGATAGCATGCTAGCAAACTAAATTAAGCACGCTAACTGTTTCTTCCAATAATTTTTTTTGGGGTACTTCCACAGCCATATATACCTTTGAGTCGTGTAACTTGGTATATGAAACATACCACCTGCACAACCTGCTATCCCGTGCCAGAACGTAGCTACCTGCTAACTTTTTCTTCTAATTATTTGTATTTTCTTTGTATTTCCACAGCCTTATACCTTTGAGTCGTGTTACTTGGTATATGAAACATGCCAACTGTTATCATGTTATCGTTAGCACACATGCTACGTTTTATCATTTTTGTGTAAACATGCTACTGTTTTTTCATCCATTTCCTAGCGCTTGTGACACTTGTTACCTGTTAACAGGGCAGCGATAGCATGCTAGCAAACTAAATTAAGCACGCTAACTGTTTCTTCTAATAATTTTTTGGGGGGTATTTCCACAGCCATATATACCTTTGAGTCATATAACTTGGCATATGAAACATACCACCTGCACAACCTGCTATCCCGTGCCAGAACGTAGCTACCTGCTAACTTTTTCTTCTAATTATTTTTATTTTCTTTGTATTTCCACAACCATATACCTTTGAGTCGTATAACTTGGTATATGAAACATGCCGATTGTTATCATGCTATCGTTAGCACACATGCTACGTTTTATCATTTTTGTGTAAACATGCTACTGTTTTTTCATCCATTTCCTACCGCTTGTGACACTTGTTACCTGTTAACAGGCCAACGATAGCATGCTAGCAAGCTAAATTAAGCACACTAACTGTTTCTTCTAATAATTTTTTGGGGGGTATTTCCACAGCCATATATACCTTTGAGTCATATAACTTGGTATATGAAACATACCACCTGCACAACCTGCTATCCCGTGCCCGAACGTAGCTACCTGCTAACTTTTTCTTCTAATTATTTTTATTTTTTTTGTATTTCCACAGCCACATACCTTTGAGTCGTGTTACTTGGTATATGAAACATGCCGACTGTTATCATGTTATCGTTAGCACACATGCTACGTTTTATCATTTTTGTGTAAACATGCTACTGTTTTTTCATCCGTTTCCTAGCGCTTGTGACATTTGTTACCTGTTAACAGGCCAACGATAGCATGCTAGCAAGCTAAATTAAGCACACTAACTGTTTCTTCTAATAATTTTTTTTGGGGTATTTCCACAGCCATATATACCTTTGAGTCGTATAACTTGGTATATGAAACATACCACCTGCACAACCTGCTATCCCGTGCCAGAACGTAACTACCTGCTAACTTTTTCTTCTAATTAATGATTTTTTAATTTTATTTCCACCACCATGTACAGTTGAGTCGTATAACTTGGTATATGAAACATGCCGACTGTAATCATGCTATCGTTAGCACACATGCTACGTGTTATCATTTTTGTGTACACATGCTACTGTTTTAAGCTATATATGGATGCGGAAATAGGAAAAAAAAAATTAAATGGTAAATGAAACATGCCGCCTGCTCAACCTGCTATCCCGTGCCAGAACGTAGCTACCTACTAACTTTTTCTTCTTGTTATTATTTCATTTGTTTTTGTTTTTCCACAGCCTTATGTACATTTTGAGTCGTATAACTTGGTATATGAAACATGCCGGCTGTTATCATGCTATCGTTAGCACACATGCTACGTGTAGTCATTTTTGTGTACACATGCTACTGTTTCGGGCTATATATCGCTGCGGAAATAGGAAAAAAATGTTTTTTAATTGATATATGAAACATGCCGCCTGCACAACCTGCTATCCCGCGCCAGAACGTAGCTACCTGCCAACTTTTTCTTCTAATTATTATTATTTTTTTTGTAATTCCACAGCCTTATATACATTTTGAGTCGTATAACTTGGTATATGAAACATGCCGGCTGTTATCATGCGATCGTTAGCACACATGTTGCGTGTAGTCATTTTTGTGTACACATGCTACTGTTTCGGGCTATATATCGCTGCGGAAATAGGAAAAAAATGTTTTTTAATTGATATATGAAACATGCCGCCTGCACAACCTGCTATCCCGCGCCAGAACATAGCTACCTACTAACTTTTTCTTCCTGTTATTATTATTATTTTTTTGTATTTCCACAGCCTTATATACATTTTGAGTCGTATAACTTGGTATATGAAACATGCCGACTGTTATCATGCTATCGTTAGCACACATGCTACGTGTTATCATTTTTGTGTACACATGCTACTGTTTTAGGCTATATATGCCTGCGGAAATAGGAAAAAAAAATGTTTTAATTGATATATGAAACATGCCGCCTGCACAACCTGCTATCCCGCGCCAGAACGTAGCTACCTGCCAACTTTTTCTTCTAATTATTATTATTATTTTTTTTGTATTTCCAAAGCCTTATATACATTTTGAGTCGTATAACTTGGTATATGAAACATGCCGACTGTTATCATGCTATCGTTAGCACACATGCTACGTGTGATCATTTTTGTGTACACATGCTACTGTTTCGGGCTATATATCGCTGTGGAAATAGGAAAAAAATGTTTTTTAATTGATATATGAAACATGCCGCCTGCACAACCTGCTATCCCGCGCTAGAACGTAGCTACCTGCCAACTTTTTCTTCTAATTATTATTATTTTTTTTGTATTTCCACAGCCTTATGTACATTTTGAGTCGTATAACTTGGTATATGAAACATGGCGACTGTTATCATGCTATCGTTAGCACACATGCTAAGTGTTATCATTTTTGTGTACACATGGTACTGTTTTAGGCTATATATAGCAGCCAAAATGGGAAAAAAAGGTTTTTTAATTGATATATGAAACATGCCGCCTGCACAACCTGCTATCCCGCGCCAGAACATAGCTACCTACTAACTTTTTCTTCCTGTTATTATTATTATTTTTTTGTATTTCCACAGCCTTATATACATTTTGAGTCGTATAACTTGGTATATGAAACATGCCGACTGTTATCATGCTATCGTTAGCACACATGCTACGTGTTATCATTTTTGTGTACACATGATACTTTTTTAGGCTATATATGGCTGCGGAAATGGGAAAAAAAAAGTTTTTTAATTGATATATGAAACATGCCGCCTGCACAACCTGCTATCCCGCGCCAGAACGTAGCTACCTACTAACTTTTTCTTATAAATATATATATATTTTTTTGCATTTCCACAGCCATTGAGTCGTATAATTTGGTATATGATAAATGACGCCTGCACAACCTGCTATCCCGCGCCAGAACATAGCTACCTACTAACTTTTTCTTCTTGTTATTATTATTTTTTTTTTGTAATTCCACAGCCTTATGTACATTTTGAGTCGTATAACTTGGTATATGAAACATGCCGACTGTTATCATGCGATCGTTAGCACACATGCTACGTGTAGTCATTTTTGTGTACACATGCTACTGTTTCGGGCTATATATCGCTGCGGAAATAGGAAAAAAATGTTTTTTAATTGATATATGAAACATGCCACCTGCACAACCTGCTATCCCGCGCCAGAACGTAGCTACCTGACAACTATTTCTTCTTGTTATTATTATTATTATTATTTTTTTCCACAGCCTTATATACATTTTGAGTCGTATAACTTGGTATATGAAACATGCCGACTGTTATCATGCAATCGTTAGCACACATGCTACGTGTTATCATTGTTGTGTAAACATGCTACTGTTTTGGGCCATTTCTGTGGCTCATTTTGAACAGTGACACCTAAAACTCTCGGATTCAGACACTCAGCACCATCTAATCTGACCCCCGACCAGAGGTCCAGGGCACATCAAAATATTCTAGTTAGAGGATTTAAGTTCTCCATAAGTGTAGATGGTGAGCTGGAGTTTAACCCAGTGACCATAATGAAGACAAGCATAAAAAATGGATGACTGGATTTAAAGCTTCACTGTTTGTATTTATTTGTGTTTGAAAGTAAAAAGCAATTTTCCGGTATGCAGACCCACCTTATCGCACACCATTTTTAAAAATGTCACTTTCCCTACTTTCTTTTTTTTTCTTTTTCTGTCCTTCTTGTAGCACACGCCTATCTCCAGCCATTTCAAAAGCCTCGCTGTCTAATATGCAAATGAGCTGTTGTTATTCACAGCCTTTCTGCCGGGAGAACTCCTTTTGTTATTTTGGGCGCCAAAGGCGGAAAGAGCCTTTTCGGAGATAGCAAAAGTAACAATGTCGAATGTTGTTCTGTTATTTGTAAATGCTGTAAGCTGCAGCCAAACAGTGTGTCGGACATATTTGCTCATTTTTCTGATTATGAGCATTCTCAGCTACAGTGTTGACATCTTTCCTTGTTACTTTTGTGCATTCATCCATGCAACCTACATGCACTATACTGCTAAATGTATTTTGCCACCTGCCCTGACCCACATATGAACAAAGTGCCATCCCATTCCTAAACCATAAGGTTCAATATAATATCAGTCCACCTTTTGCAGCTACTTCAGCTTCAACACTTCTGGGAAGGCTGTCCACAAGGCTGCGGAGTGAGTTTATTGATATTTTCCACCATTCTTCCAAATGCACATCGGTGAGGTCACATACCGAGAAGGCCTGGCTCTCAGTCTCCGTTCTAATTCATCCCAAAGGTGTTCTATCGGGTTCAGGTCAGGACTCTGTGCAGGCCAGTCAAGTTCACCCACACCAGACTATGTCATCCATGTCTTTACGGACCTTGCTTTGTGCATTGGTGCACAGTCATGTTGGAAGAGGAAGGGACCCGCTAGAAACTGTTCCCACAAAGTTGGGAGCATGGATGTGAACGACTCACGCTGTCGTCGCTCGGGTTCCACTGACCACCAAGGAAGGACATCTTTTGTATACTCATTTGTATACTCTAGCCCAGGGGTCGGGAACCTTTTTGGCTGAGAGAGCCATGGAAGCCAAATATTTCAAAATGTATTTCCATGAGAGCCATATCATATTTTTTAACAATGAATACAACGAAATGCGTGCATTTTTAAGTAAGACCAACATTTTAAGAGTATAATAAGTGTCTTATTCTTTTTAATAACATTGTTTTTCTAAAAGTTAACATATAATAAATATAATACTTCTTTCCATTAATGCGACATCTTGAACAGGTGCGGTAGAAAACGGAGGATAGGATTAAAATGCATGAGAATGTTCTATAATTTCAACGTTATTTTTAACACTGTGATTACCAGCAGAAATATTAATTACTTATCATGTTAAGCAATGTCTGCGATGAGGTGGCGACTTGTCCAGGGTGTACCCTGCTTCCCGCCCGATTGTAGCTGAGATAGGCGCCAGCGCCCCCCGCAACCCCAAAAGGGATTAAGCGGTAGAAAATGGATGGATGGATAAGCAATGTCAGCTAAGATGTATCTGAGAGCCAGATGCAGTCATCAAAAGAGCCACATCTGGCTCTAGAGCCATAGGTTCCCTACCCCTGCTCTAGCCTTTAAATAGACTCCCTTTTTAGACCAGTTGATCTGCCGTTTCTTTTCTTTTTCTCCTCTGTCCCACTGGAGGGGGTCCAGTCCGGTGGCCATGGATGAGGTGCTGGCTGTCCTGAGTCGGGACTCAGGATGGACCGCTCGCCTGTGTATCGGCTGAGACATCTGGTGACCCGCCTCCGCTTGGGGTGGTTTCCTGCTGGCTCCACTGTGGACGGGACCCTCTCCGCTGTGTTGGATCCACTTTGGACTGGACTCTCACGGTTGTGTTGGATCCACTATGGATTGAACTTTCACAGTATCATTTTACACTTGCTCGACATCCATTGCTTTCGGTTCCCATAGGGGGGTGGGGGGTTGCCTGCATATGCCGGGTCCTCTCCAAGGTTTCTCATAGTCATCATTGTCACCGACGTCCCACTGGGTGTGAGTTTTCCTTGCCCTTATGTGGGCTCTACCGAGGATGTCGTTGTGGGACCCGCTAGAAACTGTTCCCACAAAGTTGGGAGCATGGATGTGAACGACTCAAGCTGTCGTTGCTCGGGTTCCACTGACCACCAAGGAAGGACATCTTTTGTATACTCTAGCCTTTAAATAAACTCCCTTTTTAGACCAGTTGATCTGCCGTTTCTTTTCTTTTTGTCCTCTGTCCCACTGGAGGGGGTCCGGTCCGGTGGCCATGGATGAGGTGCTGGCTGTCCTGAGTCGGGACCCAGGATGGACCACTCGTCCAGAGCCGGGACCCAGGATGGACCGCTTGCCTGTGTATCGGCTGAGACATCTGGTGACCCGCCTCCGCTTGGGGTGGTTTCCTGCTGGCTCCACTGTGGATGGGACCCTCTCCGCTGTGTTGGATCCACTTTGGACTGGACTGTCACGGTTGTGTTGGATCCACTATGGATTGAACTTTCACAGTATCATGTTAGGACCGCTCGACATCCATTGCTTTCGGTTCCCCTAGGGGGTGGGGAGTTGCCCACATATGCCGGGTCCTCTCCAAGGTTTCTCATAGTCATCATTGTCACCGACGTCCCACTGGGTGTGAGTTTTCCTTGTCCTTATGTGGGCTCTACCGAGGATGTCGTTGTGGGACCCGCTAGAAACTGTTCCCACAAAGTTGGGAGCATGGATGTGAACGACTCACGCGGTCGTTGCTCGGGTTCCACTGACCACCAAGGAAGGACATCTTTTGTATACTCTACCCTTTAAATAAACTCCCTTTTTAGACCAGTTGATCTGCCGTTTCTTTTCTTTTTCTCTTCTGTCCCACTGGAGGGGGTCCGGTCTGGTGGCCATGGATGAGGTGCTGGCTGTCCTGAGTCGGGACCCAGGATGGACCACTCGTCCAGAGCCGGGACCCAGGATGGACCGCTTGCCTGTGTATCGGCTGGGACATCTCTGCGATGCTGATCCTCCTCCGCTTGGGGTGGTTTCCTGCTGGCTCCACTGTGGACGGGACTCCCTCCGCTGTGTTGGATCCACTTTGGACTGGACTCTCACGGTTGTGTTGGATCATCTATGGATTGGACCCGCTAGAAACTGTACCCACAAAGTTGGGAGCATGGATGTGAACGACTCACGCTGTCGTCGCTCTGGTTCCACTGACCACCAAGGAAGGACATCTTTTGTATACTCTAGCCTTTAAATAAACTCCCATTTTAGACCAGTTGATCTGCCGTTTCTTTTCTTTTTCTCTTCTGTCCCACTGGAGGGGGTCCGGTCCGGTGGCCATGGATGAGGTGCTGGCAGTCCTGAGTCGGGACCCAGGATGGACCACTCGTCCAGAGCCGGGACCCAGGATGGACCGCTCGCCTGTGTATCGGCTGGGACATCCGCCTCCGCTTGGGGTGGTTTCCTGCTGGCTCCACTGTGGACGGGACTCTCTCCGCTGTGTTGGATCCACTTTGGACTGGACTCTCACGGTTGTGTTGGATCTACTATGGATTGAACTTTCACAGTATCATGTTAGAACCGCTCGACATCCATTGCTTTCGGTTCCCCTAGGGGGGTGGAGGGTTGCCCACATATGCCGGGTCCTCTCCAAGGTTTCTCATAGTCCTCATTGTCACCGACGTCCCACTGGGTGTGAGTTTTCCTTGCCCTTATGTGGGCTCTACCGAGGATGTCGTTGTGGTTTGTGCAGCCCTTTGAGACACTAGTGATTTAGGGCTATATAAGTAATCATTGATTGATTGATTGATTGATCTTGCTTTAGCAGGTTTGACTCGCTTTATTTTTCAATATACTTGTCTGCCGGTCGGGTCGCTTTTCAGCGTCGGTCGCGCTCTCACCGCTTGCTCCTTCGTGTCCTTCAGTTGGCTGCATTGTCGTCTCTCGTGAGCTGCAGGTTCTGCGTGTTCTTCACCTCCTTCTGCCCTCATCTCTCCTCCTTCTCCCCTTTTATACACTGAGAGGAGATACATTGATTGAGTCCAGGTGTGCAATCTAAACACCTTATCTCGCCTGCGGCGTTGCTCCCGGCACGCCCCGCCTCGCCACCCACTCGACTTCGCCGCCTCCTCGCCGCCATCTTGGGCCGGGCTCCCGCGTGCTTTGTCGGTCCATCGGCTCCGCCTCTCCACAATGAAATTGTGCCAAAATGTTTTGGTATCCTGGAGCATTCAAAGTTCCTTTCACTGGAACTAAGGGGTCAAGCCCAACTCCTGTAAAAAAAACAACCCCATGCCATAATTCCTCCTCCACCAAATTTCTCACTCAGCACCATGCAGTCCGAAATGTAGCGTTCTCCTGGCAACCACAAAAACCCAGACTCGTCCTTTAGATTGCTAAATGAAAAAGTGTGATTCATCACTCCAGAGAAGGCGTCTCCACTGCTCTAGAGTCCAGTGTGTCACACTTGGACTATGACTTGGACTACGGGATAGTTTGTTTCTCCGATGCAAAGGGAAATTGGCAGGAGCGAGACGTGAATGTAAGTACATTTTGATTTATTACTACACAAACAAACCACAAAAAGGCAAACAAATGGCGCGCACAGTGGAGGAGAACAAACTTGACTAATGAAACAAATATTTAAACATGAAACCAAAACACTTGCACTGTGGCATGAATAACAAAATTTACGTGGCGTGGACAAAATGAACAGCATTGTCTTTGGCATGAAAGGAGTTGAGGAATGCGGGATGTGAAGTTGCCAGACTGACTAACAGGTAACTGTGGTTTAAATAATAACTATGATCATTACAACCAGGTGTGAGGGCTGAGGACAGGGGGCGTGACATGAGGGCCAGGTGAAAATTAATGAGTTGCTATGGAAATAAAGAAAACAAGGAAGTGCAAAAGCAAGAACTGAATGTCCAAAAAACAAAACATAACATGACCAAAACAAAACATGATTTCCTGGGCGTGACACAGAGGCGACGTGCTTTACACCAGTGGTCCCCAACCACTGGTATCAGGCCGCAGAAGAATTTGTTTGTTAAAAAAAATTAATATATATATATATATATATATATATATATATATATATATATATATGCGATGAGGTGGCGACTTGTCCAGGGTGTACCCCGCCTTCGGCCCGATTGTAGCTGAGATAGGTGCCAGCGCCCCCCGCGACCCCGAAAGGGAATAAGCGGTAGAAAATGGATGGATGGATGGATATATATATATATATTTTTTTTTTAATCAAAAACACAACATACACTTACAATTAGTGCACCAACCACAAAAACCTCCCATTTTCATGCCAAAAACGTCCCTTTTTCATGATAAAGAAGAAAAAAAAAAAAAAAAGGGACATAACAAAAACATCATTCAGGCCCCCCCAACCCCCTCACCCCCCAACCCCCATCCCCCCGGGCCGCGGGACAAATTCTTAAGCGTTGACCGGTCCGCGGATAAAAAAAAGGTTGGGGACCACTGCTTTACACCACTGCATCCCACGTTTTGCATTGGACTTGGTGATGTATGGCTTAGACTCAGCAGCCCGGCCATGGAAACCCATTCCATGAAGCTCTCTGCGTGCTGTACGTGGGCTAATTGGAAGATCAGATGAAGTTTGTAGCAACTGACTGTGCAGAAAGTCTTTGCACTATACGCTTTCAGCATCCGCTGACCCCTCTCTGTCAGTTTACGTGGCCTACCACTGAGTTGCTGTTGTTCCCAAACTCTTCCATTTTCTTATAATAAACCTGACAGTTGACTTTGGAATATTTAGGAGCGAGGAAATTTCACGACCGGATTTTGTTGGCAACACTAAATTGGCCCTAGTGTGTGAATGTGAGTGTGAATGTTGTCTGTCTATCTGTGTTGGCCCTGTGATGAGGTGGTGACTTGTCCAGGGTGTACACCGCCTTCCGCCCGATTGTAGCTGAGATAGGCGCCAGCGCCCCCCGCGACCCCGTAAGGGAGAAAGCGGTAGAAAATGAATGGATTTGTTGCACAGGTGGCATCCTATGACAGTTCCACGCTGGAAATCACTGAAAGCGGCCCATTCTTTCACAAATGTTTGTAGAAACAAGCCTAAGTGTTTGATTTTATACACCTGTGGCCGGGCCAAGTGATTAGGACACCTGATTCTGATCATTTGGATAGGTGGCCAAATACCTTTGGCAATATAGTGAGCACCAAGGGTGTCCACACTTTTTCTGCAGGCGAGCTACTTTTCAATTGACCAACTCGAGGGGATCTACCTCATTTACATATATCATTTATATTTATTTATTTATGAAAGAGACATTTTTGTAACCAAGTTAAATGTGTTTAATGATAATACAAGCATGTGTAACACACATAAATGTCTTTCTTTCATGAAGACAAGAATATAAGTTGGTGTATTACCTGATTCTGATGACTTGCATTGATTGGAATCAGACAGTAATGATGATAACGCCCACATTTTCAAATGGAGGAGAAAAAAAGTTGTCCTTTCTGTACAATACCACATGAAAGTGGTGGGTTTTTGGCATCTAATTCATCCAGTTTCCATACACTTTACAAGAAAAACATTGGCGGCAAATTCCGTAGCTTGCTTGATTGACATTCACGGCACCCGAGGGTCTTGTGAGATGACGCTGGCTGCTGCCAGTTCATTATTATGAAAAAATGACAGAGAGGAAGGCGAGAAACACTTTTTATTTCAACAGACTTTCGCGCCGTCCCTTCCGTCAAAACTCTAAAGGCCGACTGCACATTTCCTATCTTCACAATAAAAGCCCTGCTTCATGCTGCCTGCGCTAACAAAATAAGAGTCTCGGAAAGCTGGGGTGCACAAGTGATGTGCACGCCAGCTTTCTGAGGGATCGCTTGTGCACGCCAGTTTTCCGAGACTCTGTATTTAGTTAGCGCAGGCAGCATGAAGCAGGGCTTTTATTGTGAAGATAGGAAATGTGCAGTCGGCCTTTAGAATTTTGACGGAAGGTACGGCGCGAGAGTCTGTTGAAATAAAAAGTGTTTCTCGCCTTCCTCTCGGTCATATTTTCATAATAATGATCTTGCAGCAGCCAGCGTCATCTCACAAGACCCTCCGGTACCGTGAATGTCATTTAAGTGACATCTTGGTGAAGATTGATGATCACTCATTTTTAGGTCTATTTTTTTTAAAAGCCTGGCTGGAGATCGACTGACACACCCCCCGCGGTCGACTGGTAGCTCGCGATCGACGTAATGGGCACCCCTGGTGTATACATCCCTGAATATACCCCCCCACCACCACCACCACCCTCCCCGTCAGCAGGCGGGGAGTCATTTTTCCCTGCCCTGCTTAATGTTGATGCACTCCCTTTGTGTGCACACGTGCATGAGGCCATGATGGCTTTGATGCCGCATGCATTATGTCTGTCAATTCTCGGGAGGGGGTGGAGAAGACCCACTCCGGTTCTTTCCCCCGGGGTGGCGACGTGGCGTCAGAGTACACTGACAAACAAGCTCGGTGGAATAAAGACCTTGTGTGAATAATCCTGCACCGTCGCCATATAGAAGACCAGTTCCTGGCTCTCATCGGCTGTGGGGCCGCACTTACTGTACATAATAAGGATGTGCGGATCGATACGGAAACATCGATACTGGAGATACAAGATCTGTATTCCTTAAAATCGGTCATCAAGTCAAAATATTGATGGTCCGGATGATGTTTTTGTTATGTCCTGTTAGTTTTCGGCTTCATTAGTTCCTGTTTTTGTGCACCCTTGTTTGTTTTAGTTACCACGGCGACTTGTGATTTTCACCTTCTTCTGGCATTTGGGACGCCCAACTGTTTGCAATCAAGAGACTTTTATTGAAGCCTGTTTTGCCAGTCAGTCATCCTGGCAAAACATGGTTAGTTCACGTTCATGCCATAGTTCATGCTGCCCCTTTTCATGCCACAGTAAGTCTTGTTTGTTCCATGCCATAGTTTAAGGGGCGGCATGGCGTAGTGGGTAGAGCGGCCGTGCCAGAAACCTGAGGGTTGCAGGTTTGCTTCCCACCTATTGACATCCAAATCGCTGCCGTTGTGTCCTTGGGCAGGACACTTCACCCTTTGCCCCCGGTGCCGCTCACACTGGTGAATGAATGATGAATGAATGACAGGTGGTGGTCGGAGGGGCCGTAGGCGCAAACTGGCAGCCACGGTTCCGTCAGTCTACCCCAGGGCAGATGTGGTTACAGATGTAGCTTACCACCACCAGGTGTGAATGAATGATGGGTTCCCACTTTTTTGTGAGCGCTTTGAGTATCTAATAATCGAAAAGCGCGATATAAATCTAATCCATTATTATTATTATTATTATGTTGCCCTGCGATGAGGTGGCGACTTGTCCAGGGTGTAAGCCGCCTCCCCCCCCCCGCGATCCCAAAGGGAATAAGCGTTAGAAAATGGATGGAGGGATAGTTTACGTTGTTTGTTTCATGCCACAGGTTTGTGTTTTTTTCCACGCCGTAGTTTATGTTTGTTTCTATTTTGAGTCAGATAAGTAAATCCTGTTCCTACCTTCACGCCTGGTCCAGATTAGTTTAGAAAATGGATGGAGGGATAGTTTATGTTGTTTGTTTCATGCCACAGTTTTGTGTTTTTTTTCACGCCGTAGTTTATGTTTGTTTCTATTTTGAGTCAGATAATTAAATTCTGTTCCTACCTTCACGCCTGGTGCAGATTAGTCCGTTTTCATCCCGGGAGAACAAACCCCCGCAGTAAGCTAACAATGTCGCCAGCGAGACTAACTTTAGACCAGTTGATCTGCCGGTTCTTTTCTTTTCTCCGCTGCCCCCCTCTCCCTTATGGAAGGGGTGCGGGGGGACATAGGTCCGGTGGCCATGGGTGGACCGCTCGCCTGTGCATCGGTTGGGGACATCTCTGCGCTGCTGATCCGTCTCCCCTTGGGATGGTCTCCTGCCGGCTCCACTATGGACGGGACTCTCGCTACTATACTGGATCCACTAAGGACTGGACTCTCACTGTTATGTTGGATCCACTATGGACTGGACTTTCACAATATCATGTTAGACCTGCTAAACATCTATTGCTTCCGGTCTCCCCTAGAGGGAGAGTGGGGGGAAGGGGAGTTTGGCCACATATGCAGTCCTCTCCAAGGTTTCTCACTGTCTTTGTCACCGACATCCCACTGGGGTGAGTTTTTCTTTGCCCTTGTGTGGACACTGTACCGCGGATGTCATCGTGGCTTGAGCAGCCCTTTGAGACACTTGTGATTTAGGACTATACCTGTACAAATAAACATTGATTGATTGAACTGAAAAAACAGGCTTAAATAATAGTCTCTGATTAAAGCAGGTGCGTGATCCGGATACATGAGGCAGGTGAAACTAACGGGTCGTCATGGAAACTAAACAAACGAGGGTGCACAAAAACAGGAACTAATGGAGTCCAAAACTAACGGAACATAACTAGAGAAAACAAGATCTAGACGCCAGATCATGACAGTTGATAACTTTTGATACTCTCGTTCAGGGATGTGCAAACTTTTTCCACCAAAAGTCAAAATATGCAGGAGCCATACTGATATTTTTCAACGGGAAAAAAATGTTATAAACATATTGTGTCAGCTTTATATTATATGTGACTAAGTATATAATTATTAATTATAAGTTGATCATTAATAATAATAATAATAATAATAATAATAATAATACAATGCAGACTGGGGATAGACATTATCGGCTAGCTCGCTAGCCATGTCTTAAAGCACCTCTCAGTTTTACAAGTTCACCTTTATCGTTATTTTTTAAGCCAAAATGCGTCCGTTCTTCCTTTTCTGTCTACACACTGTGTCTGTTTGTAAGTACTCTGTGATTATGTGCTGCCGAACATGCTCCTTTGCTTGTAAAACCAGCAATAACACAACGTGACGACGTGCGGGGGACCGGTACTTTGTAGTTTAGTTTAGTCTTTATTTGAAGGGACAATGCACTGAAACATAAAGCTCAAAGACGGATATGTTCTGTACTAGATTATAGCTAAACAGCTCATTTCCATTTGCAGTCCCTGGCTAACTAAATTAAAGGGATATAAAAAATTATGCAAAAAAATGATGACAATAAAATCACAACATATCATCTAATCAAATTAAGAAAAGTCATAAAATGCCCTTTCATGGAGACATAATTAATATACAAAACAACCACACCTCCTTTATATCATAACAAAGATAATACATGCTCTTGTTCACATCTTTCATCATTTGTAAAAACAACCATGATTTTAACAGACACACCTCACAATTTACAACAAAAATACTGTCATGGATAAATATAATACACGTTAAAGGCCTACTGAAAGCCACTACTAGCGACCACGCAGTCTGATAGTTTATATATCAAAGATGAAATATTAACATTGCAACACATGCCAATACGGCCTTTTTAGTTTACTAAATTGCAATTTTAAATTTCGCGCAAAGTATCCTGTTGAAAATCCCAGCTATAAGTCGTCTGCTTTAATCGCATAACTACACAGTATTCTCGACATCTGTGTTGCTGAATCTTTTACAATTTGTTCAATTAATAATGGAGACGTCAAAGAAGAAAGACGTAGGTGGGAAGCGGTGTGTTGCGGCCGCCTCTAACAACACAAATACAGCCGGTGTTTCCTTGTTTACATTCCCGAAAGATGACGGTGAAGCTTTACTATGAAACAGAGCGGTTAAGCGAACATGGTTTCCTACCACATGTCAAACGGCAGGTTTCGGTGAGAAAAATGTGGTAATAAGTTGGCTCTTACTGTAGACATGAGCGGAGAGCTTCCGTCGTTCCTCGTGCACCTGTCAAAGAGGCAGCTGCGGACTATCTTGCCTCTTCCGACCGGCTGCCCCCGAACGTGGGATGCTTCCAATGTGGAGGAGGGGGGAAACAAGCTGCCTTCGCTTCGCCTCGTCCAGAAAAGTGGCTTCCCTCAGAGACACTGGCGGTCGCCACACCCCTCCGACTTTCAGGTACCATATAATCTCACTAAAACACTAGTAACACAATAAGCAGATAAGCATTTTTCCAGAATTATCCTAGTAAATGTGTCTAATAACATCTGAATCGCTCCCACTGCCCTTGACATTTGTTTAATTTGATTTAAAAAAAATGTTTTGTCCTTTATTCTAACTTTCCTCATCCACGAATATTTCATCCTCGCTCAAATTAATGGGGAAATCGTCGCTTTCTCGGTCCGAATCGCTCTAGCTGCTGGTGGCCATGATTGTAAACAATGTTCAGATGTGAGGAGCTCCACAACCCGTGACGTCACGCGCACATCGTCTGCTACTTCCGGTACAGGCAAGGCTTTTTTATTAGCGACCAAAAGTTGCGAACTTTATCGTGGATGTTCTCTACTAAATCCTTTCAGCAAAAATATGGCAATATGGCGAAATGATCAAGTATGACACATAGAATGGACCTGCTATCCCCGTTTAAATAAGAAAATCTCATTTTAGTATGCCTTTAAATAATGACAGTGATTACAAAACAGGTGTATGTCCGGAACAAGCGGCAGGTGAAAATAATGAGTAACTATGGACACCAACTGAGAGGTGCACAAACAGGAAACCGAAAGAGTCCAAAACCAACAGTAAACACAAAAAGACTCAAAAATCTAATCAAAATATTATCCGGGCAGCGGATCATAACAGTAGGTTTTGTTTTGGTAGCGACATCAATCAATCAATCAAAGTTTACTTATATAGCCCTAAATCGCTAGTGTCTCAAAGGGCTGCACAAACCACTACGACATCCTCGGTAGGCCCACATAAGGGCAAGGAAAACTCACACCCAGTGGGACGTCGGTGACAATGATGACTATGAGAACCTTGGAGAGGAGGAAAGCAATGGATGTCGAGCGGGTCTAACATGATACTGTGAAAGTTCAATCCATAATGGATCCAACACAGTTGCGAGAGTCCAGTCCAAAGCGGATCCAACACAGCAGCGAGAGTCCCATTCACAGTGGAGCCAGCAGGAAACCATCCCAAGCGGAGGTGGATCAGCAGCGCAGAGATGTCCCCAGCCGATACACAGGCGAGCAGTACATGGCCACCGGATCGGACCGGACCCCCTCCACAAGGGAGAGTGGGACATAGGAGAAAAAGAAAAGAAACGGCAGATCAACTGGTCTAAAAGGGAGTCTATTTAAAGGTTAGAGTATACAGATGAGTTTTAAGGTGAGACTTAAATGCTTCTACTGAGGTGGCATCTCGAACTTTTACCGGGAGGGCATTCCAGAGTACTGGAGCCCGGACATGTCACTTTGTGCCATTTAAACAGGATGTCATCGTATTTAGTTCTCAAACATTTACTTGATGTCGACCTGGTATGTAAATGTTTCACTTAAACAGTCATTACCGTTGATTAACTCAAACTGCCGCTCTATGTCACCTTTCATATAACGGCCTAAGTACTTTTAATTTGATTTCCCTGTCTTGGATTAAATCCAGCATGTGGCTAACAAGTGTGGAGGATACACACACACACACACACACACACACACACACACACACGCACACACACACACTGGTTATCATTTGGAATGGGGACCAAGTTTTTTATCAGGACTTGTGGGGACCACCCTTTCTACAGGTTGTGGAGGCATAAAGTAATGTGCTGTTCATACTTACTGGGGACCCTGGGGAACAAGAGTTAATATGGTTCTTGGGGACCAAATTTAAATACATATATACATACATACATACATATATATATATATATATATATATATATATATATATATGTATATATTTCCATATGTATATATATATATATATATATATATGTATATATATGTATGTATATATGTATATATATATGTATGCATATATGTATGCATATATGTATATATATGTATATAATCCTTTTCAACCCATATTCAGTTGAATGCACCACAAACACAAGATATTTGATGTTCAAACTTATAAATTAGTTTTTTATTTTTTGGGCTAATAATAATTAACTTAGAATTTCATGGCTGCAACACGTGCCAAAGTATATGTGTATATATATATATATATACATATATATGTATATATATATATATATCTATATATATATATAGATATATATATATATATATATATATATGTATATATATATAGATCTATATATATGTATATATATATCTATATATATATATATACTGTATATATATCTATATATATATATATATATATATATATATATATATATATAGAGCCCTCAATCACAAGTGTCTCAAAGGGCTGCAAAAGCCACAGATCCCACATCAGGGCAAGACAAAACCCAATGGGCGACCAAAGCTTTATGCAACAACTGTCATGTCCTGGTGATCATGTTTAGTTTAACTATGTTCTGTTTGGTTTTTGCACTCCGTCAGTTCCTGTTTATTCACTCCCTGCTCGGTTTCCATGACAACCCATTAGTTTTCACCTGTCCTCATATCACGCACACAATTCATTTGGACTCGCGCACCTGTTGTTAATCACATCACCTCTATTTAAGCCTGTAGTTGCCAGGCAGTCAGCCTGGCGACATGACCCTCTACACACCCTTGTTATTCAGGCTGATGATCCATGCTGCTCTTTTTCATCCTCTTTTCTCGTTCCAAGTAAGTTTTCTTTATTCATGCCATAGTTTGCGAGTTTTGTTTTATGTCCATAGTTTTGTCTTTGTGGTAGTTTTTTTTTACTTAGCCAAGTTTTGAACCTCTGCTGAGAGCGCCTTTTGTTTGTTCCTTTTTTTCGAGTTAAAATCATTGTGACAGTCGCTTGCTGTCGTGCGGGTTCCACCGACCACCAAGGAAGGACATTTTGCTCTCGAGCAGGTTCGACTCTTTTACTTTTCCAAATAAACTTGTATTCAGCCGCGTCGTCTCTCATCTCTCTCTCTCTCTTTGTTGCACTCGCTCTTCACGTTCTCCTGCAGGCTCTCCAACTCCTTCTGCCCCACCCTCCTCCGCTGCTGCCCTTTTATACAGCCAGAGGAGAAATGTTAATCGTCTCCCGGTGTGTGAGCCACGCACCTGATCTAGATTGCGGCGTCGCTCCCGGCACGCCCCGCCTCTCCTTTCAGCCGCATTCTCCGCCTCCTTGCCGCCATCTTGGGCAGGGCTCAAGCATGCCCTGCCCCGCTGCCTCTCTACAATCATGTTTTTACCTTCACGCCATGAAGGTAAAAACTTTGCACCACGGGAAAACAAATCCCACCCAAGTCCTCGCCTTGACAACAACAGGTTGGAATAAATCTCCTTTAGACTTCTTCATTTTTGGCAGGATGTAAAAAGACTGTTCACCTTCAGCAGAGTGTGAGAAAAGATGAGGGGGGAAAAAGAACTTGATTTAATGAAATGTAATGAGAGTTTGAAGTGTCTTGCATCACAAGTCGTCGTCAATGAATGTGTCAATGATGCCATCTGTCATCCTTCTCACTCCGAGCGCGTCATCATCAGCCTTCTTCATCATCTCCTACATTTGCATTCCATATTTCTCAACATCCACCGTCTTTTCTTGAACTGAAAATTTTAACACTGTTCTATTAATTATATATATGACACACTGTTATTACGACTTGATTAACTTTTGTAAAATTGGAACAACATATGCTGCCATCATACTTTCAAACTCACGATCTAGAAACATATACGGTTTGGACACTTCCTTCCTAAAAACGTATAAAGATAGTCTTACTGCGCCTATAAATCAATAACAGAAAACATTTTCCCTACAATGTTGAAAATTTCCACTATCATCCCAATCCATGAGGCAGGAAATAAACTACAGACCAATTAGCCTTCTCCCCGTTATATCTAAAGCAATAGATCATTTGGACTATGAAGATGTTAGAAAAATTGTGTAAATTGTGTGTGAATTATCCCAAAACTTTCAGATCTCTTTTATCTCTATGTCCCCCCCTCCCTTGTGGAGGTGGTCCGGTCCGATGACCATGGATGAAGTACTGGCTGTCCAGAGTCGAGACCCAGGATGGACCGCTCGTCGGGACCCAGGATGGACCGCTCGCCTGTATCGGTTGGGGACATCTCTACGCTGCTGATCCGCTTGAGATGGTTTCCTGTGGACGGGACTCTCGCTGCTGTCTTGGAGCCACTATGGATTGAACTTTCACAGTATCATGTTAGACCCGCTCGACATCCATTGCTTTCGGTCCCCTAGAGGGGGGGGGGGGGTTGCCCACATCTGAGGTCCTCTCCAAGGTTTCTCATAGTCAGCATTGTCACTGGCGTCCCACTGGATGTGAATTCTCCCTGCCCACTGGGTGTGAGTTTTCCTTGCCCTTTTGTGGGTTCTTCCGAGGATGTTGTAGTCGTAATGATTTGTGCAGTCCTTTGAGACATTTGTGATTTGGGGCTATATAAATAAACATTGATTGATTGATTGATTGATTTAAAGGGGAACATTATCACCAGACCTATGTAAGTGTCAATATATACCTTGATGCTGCAGAAAAAAGACCATCTATTTTTTTAACCGATTTCCAAACTCTAAATGGGTGAATTTTGGCGAATTAAACGCCTTTCTGTTCATCGCGCTGGAGGCGATGACGTCAGAATGTGACGTCGCCGAGGTAACACACCCGCCATTTTCATTTTAACATTACAAACACCGGGTCTCAGCTCTGTTATTTTCCGTTTTTTTTAATATTTTTTGGAACCTTGGAGACATCATGCCTCGTCGGTGTGTTGTCGGAGGGTGTAACAACACTAACAGGGAGGGATTCAAGTTGCACCACTGGCCCGAAGATGCCAAAGTGTCTGCCGCCAGACCCCCATTGAATGTGCCAGAGTGTCTCCACATTTTACCGGCGATGCTAAGGCAGACATGGCCCAGAGATGTATGGATAACCTGCAGATGCATTTGCAACTATAAAGTCAACGAAATCACAAAAGTGAGTTTTGTTGATGTTGACTGCCAGCTAATCGATGCTAACATGCTACGCTAATCGATGCTAACATGCTATTTACCGGCGGTGCTAAAGCAGACATGGCACAGAGATGTATGGATAACCTGTAGATGCATTTGCAACTATATTACGTTTCCTTCCACCCACATTTAATGCGAAACAAACACTTACCAATCGACAGATTTAAGTTGCTCCAGTGTCTAAAGATGCGAAAGTCCTGATCGTTTGGTCCGCACATTTTAGCGGCGATGCTAACGCAGCTATTCGGCCATGCTATGGCTATGAATAGCGTCAATAGCTATTCGCTTCAGTTTCTTCTTCAATATTTTCATACTCCAACCATCTGTTTCAATACATGCGTAATCTGTTGAATCGCTTAAGTCGCTGAAATCCGAGTTTGAATCCGAGCTAATGTCGCTATATCTTGCTGTGGTATTCCCATTGTTTGTTTACATTGGCAGCACTGTGTGACGTCACAGGGAAATGGATAGTGGTTTCGAAGACAGTGAAAATAAGGCACTTTAAAGCTTTATTTAGGGATATTCCGAGACCGGTAAAATTTTGAAAAAAAATTCAGAAATACAACAAGCCACTGGGAACTGATTTTTCTTGTTTTTAACCCTTTTGAAATTGTGATAATGTTCCCCTTTAATTGAGAAGTTGAGAGCTGTCCTTCTTCGACCAAGCAAGGTCTTGGGGCATTCCGCTGTGTACGTTGGAATGCGACGAGAGGGGTTTTCTTTTGTCCTCAAAGACCTGCCGAAGCCCAGACCAGGACGAGCCCGGACCCGAGGCATCGTCTTTGTTTTGTCTTCAATGTGACCGAAAACAATGACTGTTTATATACTCCCCATTCCTGTTTTGCTGAGACCAGGCATCGTCTTTCTTTTGTCTTCAATGTGACCGAAAACAATGACTGTTTATATACTCCCCATTCCTGTTCTGCTGAGACCAGGACGAGCCCGGGCCCGAGGCATCGTCTTTCTTTTCTCTTCAATGTGACCGAAAACAATGACTGTTTATATACTCCCCATTCCTGTTTTGTTGAGACCAGGACGAACCCGGGCCCGAGGCATCATCTTTCTTTTGTCTTCAATGTGACCGAAAACAATGACTGTTTATATACTCCCCATTCCTGTTTTGTTGAGACCAGGACGAACCCGGGCCCGAGGCATCGTCTTTCTTTTGTCTTCAATGTGACCGAAAACAATGACTGTTTATATACTCCCCGTTCCTGTGTTGCTGAGACCAGGACGAGCCCAGGCCCGAGGCATCGTCTTTCTTTTGTCTTCAATGTGACCGAAAACAATGACTGTGTGTATGCTCCCCATTCCTGTTTTGACGTGTTGTTGCGTAAACATTGAATATCTAAATAAAAGAGGAGACGAAAACCTTTTCGTTAGAGCTTGGTGCAGGAACTGTACAAGGTGTACAGAGGCCATGTCTCTCCTCATGATCTGAGTCCAAATTTAACTCTGTCTCTGTTTGATTCTTTGCCTTTTTGTCTTGTTTAATAGATGTCAACAGTGTTTGAACCTGACAGAAGATCTCCTACATCCCATGCAGTTTGGGTTTCGGGGAAATCACTCGACTGAAACTGCATGTTGCCTTCTATTAGAAACAATAAAAAAAAACCTTGACAATGGCGGTGTAGTTGGAGTAATATTCTTAGACCTCCGCAAGGCATTTGATACAGTTAGTCACCCCACGTTTCTTACAAAATTAACAAAATTTAAACTGTCGACATATACTCTGGCCTGGATTATGTCATATCTATTATAGAACCAACACTTGGCTTTAAAAAAACATATCAAACAGATGTGCCAGAGTCTTAAATACAACATAAAAACCTTCAAATGTGTCAGGAATTTGTTAACACTGGAAGCAGCTCAAACTTATTTCAAACTTTGCACAAACAATCGCTCAAAATTCTTGACCGAAAACCACAACACCGCCATCACTGTTTAGTTCTCCAAAAATATAGCTTTTTAAACTTAGCTAATATTCGAAGATTAGCCTCAATACGAATGGCCCATCGAATCCTGGATAACACCGCATCAACGCCACTTAAGCACTTTGTCCAGTTTACATCTGCTGTGTCAACCCGAAACACACGAACCTCCACCAGGGGGCAGTGTAGCGTACCCAGATGTAAAACATATTTTTCCACAATCAGCCTTTTCATATAAAGCCATAAAGGAATGGAACAACCTCACAACAAACTTGAAAAGTTTAACAGATTACTTTAAATTTACAATTGAAGTTAAAAAGTGGCTTCGGAGCAATCAAAGCTGCTCACACGGTCAATAAGGTGGCCACTTAATGTGTATTATATTTATCCATGACAGCATTTTTGTTGTAAATTTAGAGGTGTGTGTGTTAAAATCATGGTTGTTTTTGTTGTTTTACAAATGACGACGGATGTGAACAAGAGCATGTATTGTCTATTGTCTTTGTGTGATGATGTAAATGAGATGTGGTTGTATTGTATATTAAGTATGTGTCCATGAAAGGGCATTTTATCGATCCATCCATTTTCTACCGCTTATTCCCTTTTGGGGTCGCGGGGGCCGCTGGCGCCTATCTCAGCTACAATCGGGCGGAAGGCGGGGTACACCCTGGACAAGTCGCCACCTCATCGCAGGGCCAAAGGGCATTTTATGACTTTTTAAAATTTGATTATGTGGTATGGTATGATTTTTATTGTAATGCTTTTTGTGTCCCTTTAATTTAGGTAGCTAGGGACTGCAGATAGAAATGAGCTATTTAGCTATAATCTGGTTCAAAACATATCTGCCTTTGAGCTTAATGTTTCTGTGCCTTGTCCCTTTAAATAAAGACTAAACTATCTTTTTCATGGACACCCCTGCTTATTTCAGCAAGACAATGCCAAGCCACATTCAGCACGTGTTACAACTTCGTAAAAAAAGAATGCGGGTACTTTCCTGGCCCGCCTGCAGTCCAGACCTGTCTCCCATGGAAAATGTGTGGCGCATTATGAAGCGTAAAATACGACAGCGGAGACCCCGGACTGTTGAACGACTGAAGCTCTACATAAAACAAGAATGGGAAAGAATTCCACTTTCAAAGCTTCAACAATTAGTTTCCTTAGTTCCCAAACGTTTATTGAGTGTTGTTAAAAGAAAAGGTGATGTAACACAGTGGTGAACATGCCCTTTCCCAACTACTTCCAGCCATGAAATTCTAAGTAAATTATTATTTGCAAAAAAAATAAAAAGTTTATGAGTTTGAACATCAAATATGTTGTCTTTGTAGCATATTCAACTGAATATGGGTTGAAAAGGATTTGCAAATCATTGTATTCTGTTTATATTTACATCTAACAATTTCCCAACTCATATGGAAACGGGGTTCGTACACCATTGTGAGATTAGGAACTGGAGAGTGGATACAAACAAATCACATTACACAGTAGAGAACACACACACACACTGACATAGACAAACACACACACACAATCGGTCTCATTAATTGTTGAAAATATACAGGCGAGTGATACATTTTTCCGAATGCAGAACACGACGGGAACATAAAACGTGAGGCGGGAGATTCCCAAGCGCCGTTCTGGTGTCTCACAGCAGGAACCGTGTTGTTTATTCCACGCGCTCCATTAGCCGCTTTAATCTCTTGCCATCTATACGTCTAAACGCCTTTTTCACACGGGCGCCATCGGGCTTCATTACGTCTGCTGCGACCGACCCCCTGCCGGCTGCGTGGCGCTCGCCTACGCCGCGTTTAAAACCTGATGTTTTATGTCGTGACGGAGAAAAACACATGCTCTCATATCACTTTTACTGAAGTTGTCAAAAATCCTTCTTCCATACTTAGCAACAGGAAAAAATTATGTCAAATATATTTGTGACAGCTGCTTTCGGGCGTTGTGCGGGTTCCATGGACCACTCAGGAAGGACATTGCTTTGAGCAGGTTTGACTCTTTTTATTTTTTTAAATATAGCTGACTCTTGCTGGGTTGCTTTTCAGCTCCTCCTCTGCTGCTGGCTCTTCGGTCGCCGTCTTCTCTCTGTCGCTCTTGCGCTGCATCTGCTGCGGAGTCTCCTCCTTCTGCCCTTTTATACAGTGTGAGGAGATAAGTCAGTTGTGTGCCGGTGCGCGATCCACGCACTTGAATTAGATTGCGGCGTCGCTCCCGGCACGCCCCGCCTCTCCACTCAGCCGCATTCGCCGCCTCCTTGCCGCCATCTTGGGCAGGGCTCTAGCGTTCCCTGCCTCGCTGCTCGTTCGCCGGCTGCGCCTCTCCACAATATTTTATACTCCACAGACCAGACCAGGGGTCAGCACCCCAAAACGTTGAAAGAGCCATATTGGACAAAAAAATACAAAAAAATATAATATTTCTGGAGCCGCAAAAAATTAAAAGCCGTATATCAATCTATCAATCAATTAATGTTTACTTATATAGCCCTAAATCACAAGTGTCTCAAAGGGCTGCACAAGCCACAACAACATCCACGGTACAGAGCCCACATAAGGGCAAGGAAAAACTCACTTGAGTGGGACGTCGGTGACAATGACTATGAGAAACCTTGGAGAGGACCACATATGTGGGCAAACCCACCCCCTCTAGGGGAGACCAAAAGCAATGGATGATTATAAGTCTTATAATGAAGACAACACATGACATCAGTGTCTATATTAGCTATAATAGCCTACTATCAAAATGACTATGAGTCGCAGGCTGATGCAAATATTCATAAACAGAAAGTTTAAAATGTGATATTTATTCTACACATTTTTGCAACATTATAAAACATCAGTAAATCAGAGGCTACTCAGAAGTTGAGATAACTCCTGAAAATTACTGACTTTTAATGTCCAAAAGTATATATATACATATACATATATATATATATGTTTATATGTATATGTATATATATATATATATACACATGTACATAATATATATATAAATAAGAAATGAAGTGTGTAAATGGAAAGAGGCAGGGTTTTACGCAGCTTACTGCGGGGTTTGTTCTCCCGGGATGCAAACGAACTACTACTCTGGAGCAGGTCTGAAGGTTTGATTGATTGATTGATTGATACTTTTATTAGTAGATAGCACAGTACAGTACATATTCTGTACAATTGACCACTAAATGGTAACACCCCAATAAGTTTTTCAACTTGTTTAATCAATTCATGGTATGAACATCTTTAATTCTTCACTATCAAAATAGGAACGAACATAAACTACGGCGTTTAAAAAAAACAAAAACCGTGGCATAAAACAAACAACATAAACTATGGCTTGGAACAAACAAGCCTTACTGTGGCATGAAAAGGGGGTTTGTTCTCCCGGGATGCAAAGGGACAACTCTGGACCAGGCGTGAAGGTAGGAACATTTTTAATTCTTCACTATCAAAATAGGAACAAACATAAACTATGGTGTGGAAAAAACACAATACCGTGGCATGAAACAAACAATATAAACTATGGCTTGGAACAAATAAGACTTACTGTGGCATGAAAAGGGGGTTTTGCAAAGGGACAACTCTGGACCAGGCGTGAAGGTAGGAACATTTTTAATTCTTCACTATCAAAATAGGAACAAACATAAACTATGGTGTGGAAAAAACACAATACCGTGGCATGAAACAAAAAATATAAACTATGGCTTGGAACAAACAAGACTTACTGTGGCATGAAAAGGGGGTTTGTTCTCCCGGGATGCAAAGGGACAACTCTGGACCAGGCGTGAAGGTAGGAACATTTTTAATTCTTCACTATCAAAATAGGAACAAACATAAACTATGGTGTGGAAAAAACACAATACTGTGGTATGAAACAAACAATATAAACTATGGCTTGGAACAAACAAGACTTACTGTGGCATGAAAAGGGGGTTTGTTCTCCCGGGATGCAAACGGACTACTCTGGACCAGGCGTGAAGGTAGAAACATTTTTAATTCTTCACTATCAAAATTGGAACAACCATAAACTACGGCGTGGGAAAAACACAATACTGTGGCATGAAACAAACAAACCCCTACCGAGTCATACCAAAGACTATAAAAATGGCAATTTGGCTGACGCGTTAAATAGTGAAGCCCGTGCACGGTGCAAACTTGTTTTTACAAACCCCGTTTCCACATGAGTTGGGAAATTGTGTTAGATGTAAATATAAACAGAATACAATGATTTGCAAATCCTTTTCAACCCATATTCAGTTGAATATGCTACAAAGACAACATATTTGATGTTCAAACTGATAAACATTTTTTTTGTTGTTGCAAATAATCATTAACTTTAGAATTTAAAGCCAGCAACACGTGACAAAGAAGTCGGGAAAGGTGGTAATAAATACTGATAAGTTGAGGAATACTCATCAAACACTTATCTGGAACATCCCACAGGTGTGCAGGCTAATTGGGAACAGGTGGGTGCCATGATTGGGTATAAAAGCAGCTTCCCAAAAATATGCTCAGTCTTTCACAAGAAAGGATGGGGCGAGGTACACCCCTTTGTCCACAACTGTGTGAGCAAATAGTCAAACAGTTTAAGAACAACGTTTCTCAAAGTGCAATTGCAAGAAATTTAGGGATTTCAACATCTACGCTCCATAATATCATCAAAAGGTTCAGAGAATCTGGAGAAATCACTCCACGTAAGCGGCATGGCCGGAAACCAACATTAAATGACCGTGACCTTCAATCCCTCAGATGGCACTGTATCAAAAACCGACATCAATCTCTAAAGGATATCACCACATGGGCTCAGGAACACTTCAGAAAACCACTGTCACTAAATGCAGTTGGTCACTACATCTGTAAGTGCAAGTTAAAGCTCTACTATGCAAAGCGAAAGCCATTTGTCAACAACATCCAGAAACGCCGCCGGCTTCTCTGGGCCCGAGATCATCTAAGATGGACTGATGCAAAGTGGAAAAGTGTTCTGTGGTCTGACGAGTCCACATTTCGAATTGTTTTTGGAAATATTCGACATCGGGTCATACGGACCAAAGAGGAAGCGAACCATCCAGACTGTTATCGACGCAAAGTTCAAAAGCCAGCATCTGTGATGGTATGGGGGTGCATTAGTGCCCAAGGCATGGGTAACTTACACATCTGTGAAGGCACCATTAATGCTGAAAGGTACATACAGGTTTTGGAACAACATATGCTGCCATCTAAGCGCCGTCTTTTTCATGGACGCCCCTGCTTATTTCAGCAAGACAATGCCAAGCCACATTCAGCATGTGTTACAACAGCGTGGCTTTGTAAAAAAAAGAGTGCGGGTACTTTCCTGGCCCGCCTGCAGCCCAGACCTGTCTCCCATCGAAAATGTGTGGCGCTTTATGAAGCATAAAATACGACAGCGGAGACCCCGGACTGTTGAACGACTGAAGCTCTACATAAAACAAAAATGGGAAAGAATTCCACTTTCAAAGCTTCAACAATTAGTTTCCTCAGTTCCCAAACGTTTATTGAGTGTTGTTAAAAGAAAAGGTGATGTAACACAGTGGTGAACATGCCCTTTCCCAACTACTTTGGCACGTGTCGCAGCCGTGAAATTCAAAGTTAATTATTATTTGCAAATTTTATGAGTTTTAACATCAAATATGTTGTCTTTGTAGTGCATTCAATTGAATATGGGTTGAAAAGGATTTGCAAATCATTGTATTCCGTTTATATTTACATCTAACACAATTTCCCAACTCATATGGAAACAAGGTTTGAAAACAAATCCGCTGTACGTCTAAAAAAAAACAAAGGAAATTTTTTTCTTTTCTATGCACTTTTGCAAAATGAAACACAATTGTAAAAAAATCTATTCCTTGTCGTATAATTAGTTATTATATGAAACACACGTTTCAAATGAGTGTGTTATGTTTGAAGTAGTCATGCTCTGCCGTGTTGGACCCAAAACACTTTCATCACTTCTACAAAAGCCAAAAGCAGTGAAGTCGGCACCTTGTGTAATCCGTAAATAAAAACAGAATACGATGATTTGCAAATCCTTTTCATCTTATATTCACTTCAAAAGACTGCAAAGACAAGATATTTCATGTTCACACTAAGAAACGTTTTATTTTTGGCAAATAATCTTGAACTTAGAATTGATGGCAGCAACACATTGCAAAAAAAGTTGTCACAGGGGCATTTTTACCACTGTGTTACATGGCCTTTCCTTTCAACAACACCCAGTAAACGTTTGGGAACTGAGGAGACCAATTGTTGAAGCTTTTCAGGTGGAATTCTTTCCCATTCTTGTTTTATGTAGAGCTTAAGTTGTTCAACAGTCCGGGGTCTCCGTTGTTGTATTTCAGGCTTCATAATGCGCCACACATTTTCAATGGGAGACAGGTCTGGACTACAGGAAGGCCAGTATAGTACCCACACTATTTTACTACAAAGCCACACTGTTTTAACATGTGGCTTGGCATTGTCTTGCTGAAATAAGCAGGGGCGTCCATGATAACGTTGCTTGGATGACAACATATGTTGCTCCAAAACCTTTCAGCATTAATGGTGCCTTCACAGATGTGTAAGTTACCCATGCCTTGGGCACTAATGCACCCCCATACCATCACAGATGCTGGCTTTTGAACTTTGCGTCGATAACAGTCTGGATGGTTCGCTTCTCCTTTGGTCCGGATGACACGATGTCGAATATTTCCAAAAACAATTTGAAATGTGGACTCGTCAGACCACAGAACACTTTTCCACTTTGCATCAGTCCATCTTAGATGATCTCGGGCCCAGAGAAGCCGGGGGCGTTTCTGGATGTTGTTGATAAATGGCTTTCATTTTGCATAGTAGAGTTTTAACATGCAGTTACAGATGTAGCGAAGAGCTGTAGTTACCAACAGTGGTTTTCCGAAGTGTTCCAGATGCTGCCTTATAGAATTTGAGCCTATAAAAATCCGGATGGTTCTTTTCCTCTTTGGTCCGGAGGACACCACGTCCACAGTTTCCAAATATAAATGTGGACGCGTCGGACCTCAGAACATTTTTCCACTTTGGATCAGCCCATCTCAGATGAGCTTGGGCCCAGCGAAGACGCCAAGCGTTTGTGGGTGTTGTTGATAAATGGCTTTCATTTTGCATAGTAGAGTTTTAACATGCACTTACAGATGTAGTGGTTTTCTGAAGTGTTCCTGAGGCCATGTGGTGATGTCCTTTACTCGCTGATGTCGCTTCTCGATGCAGTACCGCCTGAGGGATCGAAGGTCCGTAATATCATCGTGATTTCTCCAGATTCTCTGAACCTTTTGAATCATATCACGCAGCGTAGATGGGGAAATCCCTAAATTCCTTTCAATAGCTCGTTGAGAAATGTTGTTCTTAAACTGTTCGAGAATTTGCTCACGCGTTTATTCACAAAATGGTGACCCTCGCCCCGTCCTGGTTTGTGAATGACTGAGCGTTTCATGGAAGCGGGTTTTATACCCAATCATGGCTCCCACCTATTCCCAATTAGCCTGTTCACCTGTGGGATGCTCCAAATAAGTGTTTGATGAGCATTCATCAAAATTCTCAGTCTTTTTTGCCACTTGTGCGAACTTTTTTGAAACATGTTGCTGGCATCAAATTCCAAATGAGCTAATATTTGCTAATAATAACAAAGTTTACCAGTTCGAAGGTTAAATTATCTTGTCTTTGCAGTCTATTCAATTGAAAATCATTGCATTCTGTTGTTTTTTAGCATTTACACAACATTGGCTGTTTTATATGTACTCTTGTTATGGATATAATGTTACAAAAGGATAAAAGGCAGCACAAAAGATGTTGAGCACAGTGGCCTTTGGAAAAAAATAAATGTCATCATTGCTCAGGTGACGGCTCGGAGTTCTTCCCCCGCCACCAATTATCCACATGAGCTGTCCTTTGGCAAAGTAAATGCTCTTTTCATCATGTGATCGCGGCACATTTTTCTTCTTTTTTTTTTTTTCCATAAGCCACTCTTTGAAGGTGTTGTCTCTTTCCTTTGACTTTCTTCCTGCAGAGTTAACATGCTGGCTGACTCAACCCCCAAGTCCCCCCGAGTCCCTAAGTACACAACAAGTTCATTTAAGTCACACAACTTTGAGTCCAATGGATATTTCCAACATCTCTCAAAGTTGATAGCAGTGTTTCCCCCAGAAAATGTGTTACTTAAGGTGGTGACTCTCTAGGGGGGAGGGGACCAGGGTAGGGGGTGGGCTGCCAACACAGCCTGGGGGGGGGGGCAATAGACTACAGACTGTGGTGAAGTAGGCCGGCTTCGTCGCATGAAGAAGCCTACAACTTTTGGCTGTGTTTTCCGCTCCATTTGCTGAAAGGCAATATTCGATATATATCTCGATATGTTTTCCGTAAAGTCAAAACAAAACAGTCCTAGTTACCTGAGATCCTAAAAATAATGACTTACAAAGTCAAATTAATGACTAAATGTAAGTAAGCGTTTGCAATAAACGTTTGAAAATACTATTTAAAAGTGGAGACACATGCTGACATATGGGGCGGTATAGCTCGGTTGGTAGAATGGCCGTGCCAGCAACTTGGGGGTTGCAGGTTCGATTCCCACTTCCGCCATCCTAGTCACTGCCCGTTGTGTCCTTGGGCAAGACACTTTACCCACCTGCTCCCAGTGCCACTCACACTGGTTTAAATAGCAATAGGAAAGACTATTCATCCCTGAACACCATGGAGTTCATGTAGATCATATCAGAGACAAAAATTCTTCATTAAACATAATATAGTTTTTTGCTGCTTCTACACAGCACAACCAACACAGAAAAAATCCATCCATCCATCCATCCATTGCCTACTGCTTGTCCCTTTTGGGGTCTCTGCTTAATTTATTACAGCATTTGGGAAGCTCATAGTTGATTTTTATTATGTAAATGTTATATTTTTTATCAACATGTGATAGCAGGGACCCTGCTATTCAAAACTAAGCTGCTACATTACTAATGATTAATGTAACTATAGCTGAAAAGAACAGTACAATAGCAATAGGAGAGACTATTCATCCCTGAACACCATGGAGTTCATGTAGATCATATCAGAGACAAAAACTCTTCATTAAACATAATATAGTTTTTTGCTGCTTCAACACAGCACAACCAACACAGAAAAAATCCATCCATCCATCCATCCATCCATCCATTTCCTACTGCTTGTCCCTTTTGGGGTCTCTGCTTAATTTATTACAGCATTTGGGAAGCTTGTAGTTGATTTTTATTATGTAAATGTTATATTTTTATCAACATGTGATAGCAGGGACCCTGCCATTCAAAACTAAGCTGCTACATTACTAATGATGAATGTAACTATAGCTGAAAAAAAATTAGTACAATTGCAATAGGAAAGACTATTCATCCCTGAACACCATGGAGTTCATGTAGATCATATCAGAGACAAAAACTCTTCATTAAACATAATATAGTTTTTTGCTGCTTCAACACAGCACAACCAACACAGAAAAAATCCATCCATTTCCTACTGCTTGTCCCTTTTGGGGTCTCTGCTTAATTTATTACAGCATTTGGGAACCTTGTAGTTGATTTTTATTATGCAAATGTTATATTTTTATCAACATGTTATAGCAGGGACCCTGCCATTCAAAACTAAGCTGCTACATTACTAATGACGAATGTAACTATAGCTGAAAAAAAAATAGTACAATAGCAATAGGAAAGACTATTCATCCCTGAACACCATGGAGTTCATGTAGATCATATCAGATACAAAAACTCTTCATTAAACATAATATAGTTTTTTGCTGCTTCAACACAGCACAACCAACACAGAAAAAATCCATCCATCCATCCATCCATCCATCCATCCATTTCCTACCGCTTGTACCTTTTGGGGTCTCTGCTTAATTTATTACAGCATTTGGAAAGCTTGTAGTTGATTTTTATTATGTAAATGTTATATTTTTATCAACATGTTATAGCAGGGACCCTGCCAGTCAAAACTAAGCTGCTACATTACTAATGATGAATGTAACTATAGCTGAAAAAAATAGTACAATAGCAATAGGAAAGACTATTCATCCCTGAACACCATGGAGTTCATGTAGATCATATCAGAGACAAAAACTCTTCATTAAACATAATATAGTTTTTTGCTGCTTCAACACAGCACAACCAACACAGAAAAAATCCATCCATCCATCCTAACATTTTCTACCGCTTATTCCCTTCGGGGTAGCGGGGGGACGCTAAATCCTATCTCAGCTACAATTGAGCGGAAGGCGTGGTACACCCTGGACAAGTCGCCATCTCATCGCGGACACAAAAAAAAGTCATGTGAAATAACTTAGTTTTTAACTGTAAGTCAATATTGCTTGTCTTTCTCTCAGACAGGGCTTTGCTGTCCATAACACACACACACACACACCTTCACGCGCACGCACACCGCACAGTGAGCTTTGGTTACGCTAATAGCTAATTAGCCTTCACCTCAAGGACTGCCTACGAGCTGAACTGCCGCTTATGTTTCTAGCAAGTCAACTGGCTCATAGTGATGTTACTAGTAGTTAACTGGGAGTTGTTTATTATCATTTGGGGAGAGTCCGCTGCCTTACCTGCTAAAAACACCTTTCTGCTCGCTCAACGTTACATGCGCTCTGATTGAATAAGCTCTGCTGATTGGCTGTTACCACTCTACGTGTAACCAATCAGATGGTTCTGTGGGTGGGACAATGCTGGGTACTGGAGAGACATACTAACAGAGGATGACGCAGAACTAAGCAGAGCAGCTTGTTAAGACTTTTTTTTTCTTTCGTTAAGACTTTAGTTCAGGCGGTGGCTTTTTGTTGTTTAGGCAAACCGATTGCTGCAACAATGAGTTTGCATTACCAAAGAATTTCTACACAAACTGTGAGAAACCGTTTCAAGGGAAGCTCATCTGCATGTTCGTCGACCTCTTCAGGTCTTGACCTGTCTGCAGTTTTTTGGTAACCGACTTGTGTGGGCAAATGCTCGCCAGTTCCTGGCAATATCCAGCAACTTGACACAACCATTGAAGAGGAGTGGACCAACATTCCACAGGCCACAATCCAGAACCTCCATAACTAGCAGGTGCACCTCCAGGATCGTATGAGACCAGTCACCCGGACAGTTGCTGCAACAATTGGTTTGCATTACCAAATAATTTCTGAACAAACTGTGATTAACTGCAATTATCTTTCATTCGAAATGAGTGTCCAAGCATATTATTTTGCAGAGTTAGTACGATGATTTAATCTGCTCTGTGGCATTGTGGTTAGCGTGTCCCCTCTGAGATCGGTAGGTTGCGAGTTCCAAAGGCCACAATCCAGAACTTCCACATCTAGCAGGTGCACATCCACGATCGCCTGAGAACAGCCACCCGGACAGTTGCTGCAACAATTGGTTTGCATTACCAAATAAATTCTGCACAAATTGTGAGAAACTGCAATTATCTTTCTGTCGCAATAAGTGTCCAAGGATATTATTTTGCAGAGTCAGTACGATGATTTAACCGGCTCAGTAGCCTTGTGGTTCGAGTGTCTGCCCTGAGATCGGTAGGTCCTGAGTTCCATAGGCCACAATCCAGAACCTCCACATCTAGTAGGTGTACATCCATGATCGCCTGAGACCAGTCACCCGTACAGTTGCTGCAACAATTGGTTTGCATTACCAAATAATTTCTGCACAAACTGGGAAAAAACTGAAATTATCTTTCTTTTGGAATAAGGGTCCAAGGATATTATTTTGCAGACTCAGTACGATGATTTAACCGGCTCTGTGGCTTTGTGGTTCGAGTGTCCGCTCTGAGATACAGTAGGCAGGTCCTGAGTACAATAGGCCACAATCCAACACCTCCACATCTAGCAGGTGCACCTCCATGATCGCCTGAGACCAGTCAACCGGACAGTTGCTGCAACAATTGGTTTGCATTACCAAATACGTTCTGCACAAACTGTGATAAACTGCCATTATCTTTTTGTCGGAATGAGTGTTTAAGCATATTATTTTGCAGAGTTAGTACGATGATTTTACCTGGGCTCAGTGGCCCTGTGGTTAGACTGTCTGACCTGAGATTTGTAGGTTGTGAGTTCAAACCCCGGCCGAGTCATACCAAATTCTAAAAAAAAAATGGACCCATTACCTCCCTGCCTGGCATTCAGCATCAAGGGTTGGAATTGGGAGTTAATTTACCAAAATGATTCCTTAGTGTGGCCACTGCTGCTCACTGCTCCCCTCACCTCCCAGGAAGTGGAACAAGGGGAGGGGTCAAATGCAGAGTGTAATTTCTGTCAGGCTTGCCCCTGACAGTTTGTTTGTGCTTAAGTTTTTCCTCTATGTGTGTTTAGTATTTCCTGTCCTTAGTTCCCGTCAGCACTCTTATTTTGGTTCAGCTTCCTGTCTGTCTCCCCGTGTGCTGTTTTCCCCTCATTTGCGTCTAATTGGCACCTGACCACACCTGGTGTCAATCAGCCCACTTTTATTTTTACCTGCTTTGTCTTCCAGTCAGTGCTAGATTATTGTCTTGTCGGTGTCGCTCCTGTCATGTCGTGCCGTGTCTTGTATTTGCAGCGTAGCGGTAAGCTATATCCATTAGATGTTTGTAGCTTACTGTTTTTTGTTTTTGTTTTGTAGTAATAATAATAATAATAATGGATTAGATTTATATCATGCTTTTCTATTGTTATATACTCAAAGCGCTCACAGAGAAGTGGGAACTCATCATTCATTCACACCTGGTGGTGGTAAGCTACATCTGTAACCACAGCTGCCCTGGGGTAGACTGACGGAAGCGTGGCTGCCAGTTTGCGCCTACGGCCCCTCCGACCACCACCAATCATTCATTCATCATTCATTCACCGGTGTGAGCGGCACCGGGGGCAAAGGGTGAAGTGTCCTGCCCAAGGACACAATGGCATCGACTTTGATGTCCATAGGTGGGAAGCGAAACTGCAACCCTCAGGTTTCTGGCACGGCCGCTCTACCCACTACGCCACGGCCACGTTACGACTTCTGTTTTCCTGCTCGCTACCCGCTAGCTTCCACTCTAGACCCTTTTTGTTTTTGCTAGCTTCCATGTTAAGCTCCTTTTAGTTTCTAGCTCCCATGCTAGCTCCCTTAGTTTGTTATCCGCCTCGTGCGCGCTTTTGTTTGTACCCTTTGTTTGTTTTCGTCTTAGTCAATCAATCAATCAATCAATGTTTATTTATATAGCCCCAAATCACAAATGTCTCAAAGGACTGCACAAATCATTACGACTACAACATCCTCGGAAGAACCCACAAAAGGGCAAGGAAAACTCACACCCAGTGGGCAGGGAGAATTCACATCCAGTGGGACGCCAGTGACAATGCTGACTATGAGAAACCTTGGAGAGGACCTCAGATGTGGGCAAGCCCCCCACCTCTAGGGGACCGAAAGCAATGGATGTCGAGCGGGTCTAACATGATACTGTGAAAGTTCAATCCATAGTGGCAACAAAACACAGCCACGAGAGTTCAGTTCACAGCAGCGAGAGTCCTGTCCACAGGAAACCATCTCAAGCGGAGGCGGATCAGCAGCGTAGAGATGTCCCCAACCGATACACAGGCGAGCGGTCCATCCTGGGTCTTGACTCTGGACAGCCAGTACTTCATCCATGGTCATCCGACCGGACCCCCTCCACAAGGGAGGGGGGGACATAGGAGAAAGAAAAGAAGCGGCAGATCAACTGGTCTAAAAAGGAGGTCTATTTAAAGGCTAGAGTATACAAATGAGTTTTAAGGTGAGACTTAAATGCTTCTACTGAGGTAGCATCTCCAACTGTTACTGGGAGGGCATTCCAGAGTACTGGAGCCCGAACGGAAAACGCTCTATAGCCCGCAGACTATAGAGTTTTAAATTAAATCATGTTTTCCTGCAAAATGCCTCCATCCATCTCTGCATCTCGGGGTTCGTCACCAACTAACTCTGACAATTTCACCACACCTGGTGTGTGCGTGACAATCATTGGTACTTTAACTTTAATTATGGGGGATATTTTGTTGAAAATTGTCAGTTTCCTACCTTGGTTTTCCGTCCTTTGCAGAAGCAGTAAACAACAGAAACAGGTGACTGTGAGGCGAAGGAGAGGCTAAGGTTGGCAGGTAAAAGAAAATTGGCGACACAACTAAAGGCAGCTGGAGACCCAGCAGGAGAGACACACCTCAGCTGGCTTTGTTCCAGCA
>NC_084629.1:44604334-44644334 GCF_033978795.1 Nerophis ophidion | reverse complement strand
GCGCTATATAAATATAATTCACTTCACACTTCAAAGCTCAGCAGTGTCTGGCCTGGTTAGTACTTGGATGGGAGACTGCCTAGGAACACCAGGTGCTTTTGACCTTTGGACTCTAAGTTCCTTTTTTTTTTCCACTCCCTGTTTCGTTACCGTGCCGACCAATCAGTTCACCTGTCTTGTCTCACACCCGTTTTCACTTATCATGTTCATTATTTAAGCCACAGTTACCAGGTAGTCAGTCCGGCAACATCCCCTCCTTCACGACCTCGATTATCTGCGTCATGCCTTGCCATGCTCTTCATTTTGTCCACGTACGTTTTTTGTCATTCATGCCATAGCATAAGTGTTTTGTTTCATGTTTATAGTTCATAGCCCTTGTGCTAGTCTTTTGTTTCATAGCCCACGTTTCGTACCTCCATTGTGAGCGCTTTTTGTTTGTTCCTGTTTTTAGTTTATGAGTAAATAAATTAAATATGTACCCACCTTCACCGTGACGACCAATCAGTTCACCTGTCTTGTCTCACACCTGTTTTCACTTATCATGTTCATTATTTAAGCCACATTTACCAGGTAGTCAGTCCGGCAACATCACCTCCTTCACGACCTCGATTATCTGCGTCATGCCTTGCCATGCTCTTCATTTTGTCCACGTACGTTTTTTGTCATTCATGCCATAGCACAAGTGTTTTGTTTCATGTGTATAGTTTATCGCCCTTGTGCTAGTCTTTTGTTTCATAGCCCACGTTTTGTACCTCCATTGTGAGCACTTTTTGTTTGTTCCTGTTTTTAGTTTATGAGTAAATAAATTAAATATGTACCCACCTTCACCGTGACGACCAATCAGTTCACCTGTCTTGTCTCACACCCGTTTTCACTTATCATGTTCATTATTTAAGCCACAGTTACCAGGTAGTCAGTCCGGCAACATCACCTCCTTCACGACCTCGATTATCTGCGTCATGCCTTGCTATGCTCTTCATTTTGTCCACGTACGTTTTTTTGTCATTCATGCCATAGCACAAGTGTTTTGTTTCATGTTTATAGTTTATAGCCCTTGTGCTAGTCTTTTGTTTCATAGCCCACGTTTCGTACCTCCATTGTGAGCGCTTTTTGCTTGTTCCTGTTTTTAGTTTATGAGTAAATCAATTAAATATGTACCCGCCTTCACGTTGTTTCCACTCCATTCGCTTCGCACCTCGGGGAAAACAACCCAAGACCAAGTCCAAGCTTGACACAGTTAAGGGTTGCGGTTTGGGGTAGGTCTGTGGTTTGATTAGGGTTAGTTCTAAAAGGTCAGAGGTTGGATTAAGACCTAAAAATAATAATGAATAATAATGGATTTATTGATATATAAACTATCAGACTGCGCGGTCGGTAGTAGTGGCTTTCAGTAGGCTTTTAGTAAATCAAGCACTTAGTCTTCAAGGGTAGACCTGAGGAAGATGTGTTTTCCTTTTGCTGTATTTTAAATGCTCTACTGTAGCTCTGATTGTCCTTTTCCAACAATCCTCCTATCCTCCCTCATTAGCACCAGTCCAGGGTCTTCTTGGCGCCGCCTGCTCGCTAACACCATTAGCATGTAAATAACAGCTCAGCCCTTTTCCAAATGGGTGCGGATTGGCCGCAACAGACGCCCCGGCTTCTTTGTGCATTAGGATCATTTTCCTCTTTGTGAGAGGTCCCCCCATATAATGAACGATAATACATTCATAGAAGTATTATTATTTTTTCCATTAGAGTTCACTCTGAGAGACACGGTACATGCAGTATGTTGAAGGGTTGTACGGTATACCGGTTTTAGTATAGTACTGCGCTACTAATGAATCATATTCGGTACTGTATGATCCGCCTCTGAAAAGTACCGGTCCGCCACGTGGTGACATTGTTGGTGTCATGTTTTGCTCGGTTTTGGACTCGTTGTGCGCTCTTGTTTGTTTTTGTCACCATGACAACTCATTAGTTTTACCCTGTCACGCACCTGATGTCACTTGGACTCATGCACCTGTTCATCACCACAGCACTATTTAAGCCTGCAGTTGCCAGGCACTCAGGCTGGCGACATCACCCTCTACACCAGGGGTAGGGAACCTATGGCTCTAGAGCCAGATGTGGCTCTTTTGATGACTGCATCTGGCTATCTGATAAATCTGAGCTGACATTGCTTAACACGATAAGTAATGAATCATATTCGGTACTGTATGATCCGCCTCTGAAAAGTACCGGTCCGCCACATGGTGACATTGTTGGTGTCATGTTTTGTTTGGTTTTGGACTCATTGTGCACTCTTGTTTGTTTTTGTCACCATGACAACTCATTAGTTTTACCCTGTCACGCACCTGATGTCACTTGGACTCACGCACCTGTTCATCACCACAGCACTATTTAAGCCTGCAGTTGCCAGGCACTCAGGCTGGCGACATCACCCTCTACACCAGGGGTAGGGAACCTATGGCTCTAGAGCCAGATGTGGCTCTTTTGATGACTACATCTGGCTCTCCGATAAATCTGAGCTGACATTGCTTAACACGATAAGTAATGAATCATATTCGGTACTGTATGATCCGCCTCTGAAAAGTACCGGTCCGCCACGTGGTGACATTGTTGGTGTCATGTTTTGTTTGGTTTTGGACTCATTGTGCACTCTTGTTTGTTTTTGTCACCATGACAACTCATTAGTTTTACCCTGTCACGCACCTGATTTCACTTGGACTCATGCACCTGTTCATCACCACAGCACTATTTAAGCCTGCAGTTGCCAGGCACTCAGGCTGGCGACATCACCCTCTACATCAGGGGTAGGGAACCTATGGCTCTAGAGCCAGATGTGGCTCTTTTGATGACTGCATCTGGCTCTCCGATAAATCTGAGCTGACATTGCTTAACACGATACGTGATGAATCATATTCGGTACTATATGATCCGCCTCTGAAAAGTACCGGTCCGCCACGTGGTGACATTGTTGGTGTCATATTTTGTTCGGTTTTGGACTCATTGTGCACTCTTGTTTGTTTTTGTCACCATGACAACTCATTAGTTTTACCCTGTCACGCACCTGATTTCAATTGGACTCATGCACCTGTTCATCACCACAGCACTATTTAAGCCTGCAGTTGCCAGGCACTCAGGCTGGTGACATCACCCTCTACACACCATATGTGGCTCTTTTGAGGACTGCATCTGCCTCTCCGATAAATCTGAGCTGACATTGCTTAACACGATAAGTAATGAATAATTCCACTTGTAATCCATCCATTTTCTACCGCTTATTCCCTTTCGGGGTCGCGGGGGGCGCTGGCGCCTATCTCAGCTACAATCGGGCGGAAGGTGGGGTACACCCTGGTCACAGTGTTAAAAATAACCTTCAAAATATCAAACATTCTCATGCATTTTTAATCCATCCATCCGTTTTCTATCGCACCCGTTCAAGAAGTTGCGTTAATGGTAAGAAGTTACTTATTTATTATTGGTTGGTGTGGGGCTTGCCCTCCTTGGGGGTTCTTCAGACCACCAAGCACCGACATGAGAGCCTGTTTCAGGGTTACAATATTGTTTTATTTTTCAATAAGTCTCTCAGTTGCTTTCCAGCAATTGTCTTTTTCTCTTTCGTTCTCGCTCGCGCTCTGGCTCCAGCCCCAACCCCGTCTCTCCTTCTGGCTGCTGCTTATAAACAGAGCAACAGGTGTATAGATAACAAGGCCCAGGTGGGCCTTCTACGCACCCGTCGCTGATTTCGAGGCCGGTCGTGGCACACCCCGCTTCGCTGCAGGCCCGCAGGCCACCCCCCCACCACCACAGTTAGCTTCTGAATAACAATGTTATTACAAAGAATAAAAAACCTATTGTACTCTAGAAATGTTGGTTTTACTTAAAAATACACGCGTTTAGTTGTGTTGAGTGTTGAAAAAAATACTATATGGCTCTTATGGAAATACATTTGAAAATATTTGGATTCTTGGCTCCCGACCCCTGCTCTACACGCTCCTGATTGCTCACTTTTTGCCATAGTTCAGGGGTCACCCAGGCGGTGCTCGCGGGCACCAGGTCGCCCGTAAGGACCAGATGAGTCGCCCGCTGGCCTGTTCTAAAAATAGCTCAAATAGCAGCACTTACCAGTGAGCTGCCTCTATTTTTTAAATTTTATTTATCTACTAGCAAGCTGGTCTCGCTTTGCTCGACAATTTTAATTAAAAGAGAGACAAAACTCAAATAGAATTTGAAAATCCAAGAAAATATTTTATAGACTTGGTCTTCACTTGTTTAAATACATTTATTTTTTTTACTTTGCTTCTTATAACTTTCAGAAAGACAATTTTAGAGAAAAAATACAACCTAAAAAATGATTTTAGGATTTTTAAACACATGTACCTTTTTACCTTTTAAATTCCTTCCTCTTCTTTCCTGACAATTTAAATCAATTTTCAACAACAACAAAAAAAAATTTATTGTTAAGAATAATACATCAATTTTAATTTAATTCTTCATTTTAGCTTCTGTTTTTTCGACAAGGAATATTTGTGAAATATTTCTTCAAACTTCTGGAAAATCTAGAAGAAATAATGATTTGTCTTTGTTACAAATGTAGCTTGGTCCAATTTGTTATATATTCTAACAAAGTGCAGATTGGATTTTAACCTATTTAAAACATGTCATCAAAATTCTAAAATTAATCTTAATCAGGAAAAATGACTAATGATGTTCCATAAATTTTTTTTTTTTTCAAAAAGATTCTAATTAGCTAGTTTTACTCTTAATTTTTTTCTGTTGAATTTTGAACAGTCGAAATTGAAGATATACTATGTTTCAAAATTTAATTTTCCATTTTTTCGTGTTTTCTGCTGTTTCAAACCGTTCAATTAAGTGTTTTTTTCATCATTTAATCTCTACAAAAAACCTTCCGTAAAAGGAAAAAAAATCTACGACGGAATGACAGACAGAAATACCCATTTTGTTGTATATATAGATTTATTTATTAAAGGTAAATTGAGCAAATTGGCTATTTCTGGCAATTTATTTAAGTGTGTATCAAACTGGTAGCCCTTCGCATTAATCAGTACCCAAGAAGTAGCTCTTGGTTTCAAAAAGGCTGGTGACCCCTGCCATAGTTTCATGCTTTTCACGTCACAGTAAGTGCAGTTTTGTTTCATGTCCTTAGTCCGTTTATGTTTTTGTTTTCATAGCCAAGTTTGTTCTCCGCCTTGTGCGCGCCTTTTGTTTGTTCCCCTGTATGATATAATTAAAAGATGTCATTACCTTCACGCCATGTCCGATCCAGTCGCTTTGTACCTCGGGAAAAAAAACCTCACCGAAGTCCCAGTCATGACAACGAGCAGACGAGCATGTTCGGCAGTGCACAATCACAGAGTACTTCCAAGCAGACAAACTGTGGACAGAAAATGGAGAAAGGACGCATTTTGGTTTAAAAACTAATTGTTCGAATAATTATGTGTATAGTAGCATCATAACTTTATGCTTAAGGGCTGTTACTATAATGTATTGTCAATTTGTGCTATTTCTGTATTTGTGCAGAGATAGCAATCCAAAAGATTGCTAGCCTTTTTTTTTATCAGTGTTTTATCCAGACTCGGCTTGCTGACTGCCAAGGCCGAACATTGGGTACCGGGACCAGACGAAGCAGAGACTGGGCGATAGTACCAAGTGTCAATATATTTGCATTTTCGCGTGTCTAACTGGAGTTGTCGAGTCTACCCCCTTCCCTCAGCGGCAGTGATGTAATAGGGACTTTCCTAATAATTAGAGAAGATGCACAGGCTTGATTTTTTTTTAAGAACCTAGTTTGGATCGGTAACTAGAATACAACCCAAAACACGTGTATCCTCATGAGCTAAATTGAACTCTGTCTCTGCATGATTCCTTGCTTCTTGTCTGTTTAATAGATGTCCTCAGTGTTTGAACCTGACACTCATGATTATAACCACAGGAAGAGGTGCTTTAAAACATGGCTAGCTAGCTAGCTAGCGGCTGAAGTCCAGCCCTAGTTGGTATTATTGTCGCTACTTTTAAATCACAAATAAAGTATGTTTCTCACAACTATCATTATCACTGCCAGGACCAGGAATAGCTAAACATGCTTCACTACACACCGTAGCTCACCGGCGTCAAAATATAAACAAACGCCATTGGGGGGTCGACACCTGAAATCCACTGTGATGATACCAAGTACAGGAGCGTATTTCCTCGATACTACTATGATTACTCGATGCCCAAGCGCTTGATTTTACACACCTCTCACAATTTTGATTGACTCTAACTAAGCTACAGGGGAAGCTATCCCCAGAGAATTGTAGCAAGCTACACTACAAGCTACGCGGCAAAAGAAGCTTGCTACCTTTAAAGGGGAACATTATCACAATTTCAAAAGGGTTAAAAACAATAAAAATCAGATCCCAGTGGCTTGTTGTATTTTTGGAAGTTTTTTTCCAAATTTTACCGGTCCCGGAATATCCCTGAATAAAGCTTTAAAGGGCCTTATTTTCGCTATCTTCGAAACCACTGTCCATTTCCCTGTGACGTCATATAGTGCTGCCAATACAAACAACATGGCGGTTACATCAGCAAGATATAGCGACATTAGCTCGGATTCAGACTCGGATTTCAGCGGCTTAAGCGATTCAACAGATTACGCATGTATTGAAACAGATGGTCGGAGTATGGAGGCAGCTAGCGAAAACGAAATTGAAGCTATTGAGCGAATAGCTATTGACGCTATTCAGCCATAGCGTGGGTGTACCTAATGAAGTGGCCAATAGCATAGCTGCCTTATTAGCATCGCCGGTAAAATGTGCGGACCAAACGATCAGGACTTTCGCATCTTGTGACACTGGAGCAACTTAAATCCGTCGATTGGTAAGTGTTTGTTTCGCATTAAATGTGGGTATCTAGTTTCAAATGTACATACAGCTAGCGTAAATAGCATGTTAGCATCGATTAGCCTAGCATGTTAGCATCGATTAGCTGGCAGTCATGCCGCGACCAAATATGTCTGATTAGCACATAAGTCAACAACATCAACAAAACTCACCTTTGTGATTTGGTTGACTTAATGGTTGCAAATGCATCTGCAGGTTATCCATACATCTCTGTGCCATGTCTGTCTTAGCATCGCCGGCAGACACTCTGGTACATTCAATGGGGGTCTGGCGGCAGATTTCTTGCCAGTGGTGCAACTTGAATCCCTCCCTGTTAGTGTTGTTACACCCTCCGACAACACACCGACGAGGCATGATGTCTCCAAGGTTCCAAAAAATAGTCGAAAAAACGGAAAATAACAGAGCTGAGACCCGGTGTTTGTAATGTGAAAATGAAAATGGCGGGTGTGTTACCTCGGTGACGTCACGTTCTGTCATCATCGCTAAAAGACCGATAAACAGAAAGGCGTTTAATTCGCCAAAATTCACCCATTTAGAGTTCGGAAATCGGTTAAAAAAATAGATGGTCTTTTTTTCCGCACCATCAAGGTATATATTGACGCTTACATAGGTCTGCTGATAATGTTCCCCTTCAAGCTGCATTTGACGGCATTTATACAGCATCTATGGGCCCACGTGTAAAATATCAGTGTTAATATAACTGAGAGTGTACAAATGGACCCAATAAGAGTCCAATACTACAAACCCCGTTTCCATATGAGTTGGGAAATTGTGTTAGATGTAAATATAAACGGAATACAATGATTTACAAATCATTTTCAACCCATATTCAGTTGAATATGCTACAAAGACAACATATTTGATGTTCAAACTGATAAACATTTTTTTTTCCTGCAAATAATCACTAACTTTAGAATTTAATGCTAGCAACACGTGACAAAGAAATTGGGAAAGGTGGCAATAAATACTGATAAAGTTGAGGAATGCTCATCAAACACTTATTTGGAACATCCCACAGGTGTGCAGGCTAATTGGGAACAGGTGGGTGCCATGATTGGGTATAAAAACAGCTTCCTAAAAAATGCTCAGTCTTTCACAAGAAAGGATGGGGCGAGGTACACCCCTTTGTCCACAACTGCGTGAGCAAATAGTCAAACAGTTTAAGAACAACGTTTCTCAAAGTGCAATTGCAAGAAATTCAGGGATTTCAACATCTACGCTCCATAATATCATTAAAAGGTTCAGAGAATCTGGAGAAATCACTCCACGTAAGCGGCATGGCCGGAAACCAACATTGAATGACCGTGACCTTCCATCCCTCATACAGCACTGTATCAAAAACCAACATCCATCTCTAAAGGATATCACCACAAGGGCTCAGGAAGACTTCAGAAAACCACTGTCACTAAATACAATTGGTCGCTACATCTGTAAGTGCAAGTTAAAGCTCTACTATGCAAAGCAAAAGCCATTTATCAACAACATCCAGAAACGCCGCCGGCTTCTCTGGGCCCGAGATCATCTAAGATGGACTGATGCAAAGTGGAAAAGTGTTCTGTGGTCTGACGAGTCCACATTTCAAATGGTTTTTTTGGGAAATATTTGATATCGTGTCATCCGGACCAAAGGGGAAGCAAACCATCCGGACTGTTATCGACACAAAGTTCAAAAGCCAGCATCTGTGATGGTATGGGGGTGCATTAGTGCCCAAGGCATGGGTAACTTACACATCTGTGAAGGCACCATTAATGCTGAAAGGTACATACAGGTTTTGGAACAACATATGCTGCCATCTAACGGACGCCCCTCCTTATTTCAGCAAGACAATGCCAAGCCACATTCAGCACGTGTTACAACAGCGTGGCTTCGTAAAAAAAGAGTGCGGGTACTTTCCTGGCCCGCCTGCAGTGCAGACCTGTCTCCCATGGAAAATGTGTGGCGCATTATGAAGCGTAAAATACGACAGCGGAGACCCCGGACTGTTGAACGACTGAAGCTCTACATAAAACAAGAATTTGTTTCAACAATTAGTTCCCTCAGTTCCCAAACGTTTATTGAGTGTTGTTAAAGAAAAGGTGATGTAACACAGTGGTGAACATGCCCTTTCCCAACTACTTTGGCACGTGTTGCAGCCATGAAATTCTAAGTTAATTATTATTTGCTAAAAAAAAAGAAAAAACAGTAGCTCATAACAAAAATGCTCCTATGGACATAGTGCTGGGATTCCCGGGGATTTTTTTTGTCCCTCGCATTGTGAGAGATCCCCATCGCTGAATCAATACTGTAAGGATGTCTTGTTATTTACAGTGTGAGGCACGCCCTGAGGGAAATAAATGTGCACAGCATCTTTTTTCAGATTTTGTAGAAGAGCGGGGCAGCGGTGGAGGCTAATGAATATTTGACATGCAGGTAGCGCCACCCTTCTAGTGACAGCTGGCTGTTTATCGAGCTTATCAGAGTGCCATCACTCACTGAGCTTGTCCTCTCATTGAGTGTTTGTCAAGCATATTTTACCAAAGCATGACATTGGTCTACCACTTATTCCCTTTGTGGTCCCGGGGGACGCTGGTGCCTAATTTCAGCTACAATTGGGTGGAAGGCAAGGTACACCCTGGACAAGTCGCCACCTCATTGCAGGGCATAATCTAATTACTTACTATGGTAATCTAATTAGTCCATCCATTCATCCATTTTCTACCGCTTATTCCCTTTGTGGTCGCAGGGGGCGCTGGTGCCTATCTCAGCTACAATTTGGCGGAAGGCGTTTTACACCCTGGACAAGTCGCCATCACATCGCAGGGTGTAATCTAATAAATTACTATGGTAGTCTAATTAGTCCATCCATCCATCCATTTTTCTACCGCTTATTCCCTTCGTGGTCGCGGGGGGCGCTGGTGCCTATCTCAGCTACAATTGGGGGGAAGGGGGTGTAGACCCTGGACAAGTCGCCACCTCATCGCAGGGTGTAATCTAATTAGTTACCATGGTAATCTAATTAGTCCATCCATCCATCCATTTCCTACCGCTTATACCCTTTGTGGTCCCGGGGGACGCTGGTGTCTAATCTCAGCTGCAATTGGGCGGAAGGCAGCATACACCCTGGACAAGTCGCCATCTCATCGCAGGGTGTAATCTAATTAGTTACTATGGTAATCTAATTAGTCCAGCCATCCATTTTTCTACCGCTTATTCCCTTTGTGGTCGCAGGGGACGCTGGTGCCTAATCTCAGCTACAATTGGGCGGAAGGCGGCGTACACCCTGGACAAGTCGCCACCTCTTCGCAGGGTGTAATCTAATTAGTTACTATGGTAATCTAATTAGTCAATCCATCCATCCATTTTCTACCGCTTATTCCCTTTGTGGTCCCGGGAGGCGCTGGTGCCTAATCTCAGCTACAATTGGGCGGAAGGCGGAGTACACCCTGGACAAGTCGCCACCTCATCACAGGGCGTAATCTAATTAGTCACTACGGTAATCTAATTAGTCCATCCATCCATCCATTTTTCAACCGCTTATTCCCTTTGTGGTCACAGGGGGGCTGGTGCCTATCTCAGCTACAATTGGGCGGAAGGCGGCATACACCCTGGACAAGTCGCCACCTCATCGCAGGGCGTAATTAATTTAGTTACTATGGTAACCTAATTAGTCCATCCATCCATTTCCTACCGCTTATTCCCTTTGTGGTCCCGGGGGACGCTGGTGCCTAATGTCAGCTACAATTGGGCGGAAGGCGGAGTACACACTGGACAAGTTGCCATCTCATCGCAGGTGCGAAGTTCATATGTTGTCAATATTCAGTGTATTATCGTTCACAGTTAATATTGTAAATCCCACATTCTTTGTTTTCATGTACATTCTGGGTGTCTCATTCAATAAAAAAAATAAAAAAATTCCATTGTTTTTTTAATGCAATCTGTCATAATGTTTTTTTATCATTCAATCAGACATTACTGTGAGGTTTTGTATTAGTGTTCCCAAAAATTAGACATACAGGCCCTAAGACACTTTTTTCTCGAAATTTGGCCCCTCGAGTCAAAATAATTGCCCAGGCCTGATATACACTCTGTATAGGCTCTGTCTCAATTAAGCGGCCGCATCCTTTGTAATGTGCTTATATGGGATTGCTGACAACATCATTGTTGCGATAAAGCTTTCCCAGTTCTAAAAAGCTCCAAGTGTCCTTCGAATGTGTCTGTGGAGAGCCGGAGTCGGCAGTCCGACAGCAAGGCGGGACACGCCGGAGCCCGGCCCAAGATGGCGGCAAGGAGGCTTGGCCGGCAGTCCGACAGCGAGGCTGGGCACACCGGAGCCCGGCCCAAGATGGCGACGAGGAGGCGTGGACCGCGAGCAAGCAGCAAGGCGCGCCGGAATCAACCCGGCAAATGTTATCAGGTGCGTATGTCGCCCAGCTTGGCACAATTTAAATCTTCTCTCGCACTGTATAAAAGGGCAACGGAGAGAAGAGAGGCAGGGAGACGGGAAGGAGCCAAAGGGAAACTGATGCTGAACGAGAGGGAGAGAGAGCCACAGGAAGATGAAGACGAACATGACTGAAAAGGTGGAGCGACAGAAGAAGCAGGACTCGTCAAGGCTGAGAAGCAACCTGTAAAGACTTCTTACTGTCAGGCATGAAGGCGATCGCCGAATAGCGTCAATAGCTATTCGCTCAATAGCTTCAGTTTCTTCTTCAATTTCGTTTTCGCTATCTGCGTCCATACTCCAACCATCCGTTTCAATACATGCGTAATCTGTTTAATCGTTTAAAGGGGAACATTATCACAATTTCAAAAGGGTTAAAACAATAAAAATCAGTTCCCAGTGGCTTGTTGTATTTTTTGAAGTTTTTTTCAAAATTTTACCGGTCTCGGAATATCCCTAAATAAAGCTTTAAAGTGCCTTATTTTCGCTATCTTCAAAACCACTATCCATTTCCCTGTGACGTCACACAGTGCTGCCAATGTAAACAAACAATGGGAATACCACAGCAAGATATAGCGACATTAGCTCGGATTCAAACTCGGATTTCAGCGACTTAAGCGATTCAACAGATTACGCATGTATTGAAACAGATGGTTGGAGTATGAAAGTATTGAAGAAGAAACTGAAGCTATTGAGCGAATAGCTATTGACGCTATTCATAGTCATAGCATGGCCGAATAGCTGCGTTAGCATCGCCGGTAAAATGTGCGGACCAAACGATCAGGACTTTCGCATCTTGTGACACTGGAGCAACTTAAATCTGTCGATTGGTAAGTGTTTGTTTCGCATTAAATGTGGGTGGAAGGAAACGTAATATAGTTGCAAAATGCATCTGCAGGTTATCCATACATCTCTGTACCATGTCTGCTTTAGCACCGCCGGTAAATAGCATGTTAGCATCGATTAGCGTAGCATGTTAGCATCGATTAGCTGGCAGTCAACATCAACAAAACTCACTTTTGTGATTTCGTTGACTACCGTTGCAAATGCATCTGCAGGTTATCCATACATCTCTGTACCATGTCTGCTTTAGCATCGCCGGTAAATAGCATGTTAGCATCGATTAGCTGGCAGTCAACATCAACAAAACCCACCTTTGTGATTTCGTTGACTACCGTTGCAAATGCATCTGCAGGTTATCCATACATCTCTGTGCCACGTCTGCTTTAGCACCGCCAGTAAATAGCATGTTAGCGTCGATTAGCATAGCATGTTAGCATCGATTAGCTGGCAGTCATGCCGCGACCAAATATGTCTGATTAGCACATAAGTCAACAACATCAACAAAACTCACCTTTGTGATTTCGTTGACTTTATCGTTGCAAATGCATCTGCAGGTTATCCATACATCTCTGTGCCATGTCTGTCGGTATATTCAATGGGGGTCTGGCGGAAGATTTCTTGCCAGTGGTGCAACTTGAATCCCTCCCTGTTAGTGTTGTTACACCCTCCGACAACACACCGTCGAGGCATGATGTCTCCAAGGTTCCAAAAAATAGTCGAAAAAACGGAAAATAACAGAGCTGAGACCCAATGTTTACAATGTGTTGAAAATGAAAATGGCGGCTGTATTACCTCGGCGACGTCACATTCTGACGTCATCGCCTCCAGCGCGATAACCAGAAAGGCGATTAATTCGCCAAAATTCACCCATTTAGTGTTCGGAAATCGGTTTAAAAAATATATGGTCTTTTTTCTGCACCATCAAGGTATATATTGACGCTTACATAGGTCTGCTGATGATGTTCCCCTTTAAGCCGCTGAAATCCGAGTCTGAATCCGGGCTAATGTCGCTATATCAATCAATCAATCAATCAATGTTTATTTATATAGCCCCAAATCACAAATGTCTCAAAGGACTGCACAAATCATTACGACTACAACATCCTCGGAAGAACCCACAAAAGGGCAAGGAAAACTCACACCCAGTGGGCAGGGGGAATTCACATCCAGTGGGACGCCAGTGACAATGCTGACTATGAGAAACCTTGGAGAGGACCTCAGATGTGGGCAACCCCCCCCCCCCTCTAGGGGGCCGAAAGCAATGGATGTCGAGCGGGTCTAACATGATACTGTGAAAGTTCAATCCATAGTGGCTCCAACACAGCCGCGAGAGTTCAGTTCAAAGCGGATCCAAGACAGCAGCGAGAGTCCCGTCCACAGGAAACCATCTCAAGCGGAGTCGGATCAGCAGCGTAGAGATGTCCCCAACTGATACACAGGCGAGCGGTCCATCCTGGGTCCCGACTCTGGACAGCCAGTACTTCATCCATGGTCATCGGACCGGACCCCGTCCACAAGGGGGGGGGGGGGTCATAGGAGAAAAAAAGAAAAGAAGCGGCAGATCAACTGGTCTAAAAAGGAGGTCTATTTAAAGGCTAGAGTATACAGATGAGTTTTAAGGTGAGACTTAAATGCTTCTACTGAGGTAGCATCTCGAACTGTTACCGGGAGGGCATTCCAGAGTACTGGAGCCCGAACGGAAAACGCTCTATAGCCCGCAGACTTTTTTTGGGCTCTAGGAATCACTAATAAGCCGGAGTCTTTTGAACGCAGATTTCTTGCTGTGGTATCCGCCATGTTGACGTCACTAAATGACGTCACAGGAAAATGGACGATGGATTTAAAGATAGCGAAAATCAGGCATTTTAAAGCCTTTTTTCGGGAAATTCCACGACGGGTAAAATTGTGAAAAAAACTTCGAAAAATAAAATAAGCCACTGGGAACTGATTTTTATTGGATTTAACCCTTCTGAAATTGTGATAATGTTCCCCTTTAAAAGAACCCCTCCTTCAAGATAAAGGCAGTGAACGGCTTGTGACTCGCACTGAGCCAACGCTGCTGTGAACTTCAACTTGGGCGTTTTTTTTTTTTTTTTCAATATCGAGGCAGGCATCGCGCCGCCGAAGGTGTCAGCTCGGCAACCGTAAAAGTATCCTTTGATGGCTCACTCGCGTTTGAAGATGGAAATGAAAAAGTCTTGCATGCGTTTGCATCACATATGCATGGCGCTGATAGAACCTCCATCTTCTCTCTTCCACGCTCTCAAAATGTACTTGGTGGACACGTCTGGGGGCCACCACATGGATTTTATAGTCAATACAGAGCAGTGGAGAATGAGTGTTTGTCTAAACCCGTAATTGACTCCTGACCAATCCTGGTTGAGTCTGGACTAAAATGAATGAATTCTTGTCATTCATTGGCCTATGACAGGGGTGTCAAACTCAAATACAGAGTGGGACAACATTTTAAACTGAAGAAGGTTGAACAAATTATTTGATTGATTGATTGATTGATTGATACTTTTATGAGTAGATTGCACAGTACAGTACATATTCCGTACAATTGACCACTAAATGGCAGAGGTGGGACCAAGTCAATCAATCAATCAATGTTTACTTATATAGCCCTAAATCACTAGTGTCTCAAAGGGCTGCACAAACCACTACGACATCCTCGGTAGGCCCACATAAGGGAAAGGAAAACTCACACCCAGTGGGACGTCGGTGACAATGATGACTATGAGAACCTTGGAGAGGAGGAAAGCAATGGATGTCGAGCGGGTCCAACATGATACTGTTAAAGTTCAATCCACAATGGATCCAACACAGTCGCGAGAGTCCAGTCCAAAGCGGATCCAACACAGCAGCGAGAGTCCCGTTCACAGCGGAGCCAGCAGGAAACCATCCCAAGCGGAGGCGGATCAGCAGCGCATTGTTTTGCAAGTCACAAGTAAGTCTCAAGTCTTTGCCCTCAAGTCTCGAGTCAAGTCTCGAGTCAAGACAGGCAAGTCCCGAGTCAAGTCCAAAGTCAACACTGGAAAGTCTCAAGTCAAGTCCCAAGTCCTGCATTTTGAGTTTCGAGTCATTTCAAGTCCTTTTAACCCCAGACTAATATATTTACACAGATTGTGTATGATTTTAAAACGCTGTATGCATTTATTAAAACAAGTGCATTTGAAACTGCAGGAAAAAAATAGTGCTGACATTGCACTTCATAATAGCACTATTAACCCGTCATTTTAAACATTTAACTCATTCCTTTACAGAATAAACACATTTTTAAAAAACAAGTGCAACTGTACTTATTTGCACAAAAGTGTTAACATTGTATTTCCATGGCATTTTGCATCGGAACTAATTCAACAGCAGTTAATATCCTGTTCTTACCTTATCTCATTGATCTCATCTCATATTCTATGTGTGTTTATGTGTGCGTACACATGAAAAACATAACAAATACATGAACATAACAATGAACAGAGTCGTACTTTTTAGATGTCATATGTACACATATTCTTAATATAGTATACATTTTAACCGACCTTTATTTGACTATGTCTGTCTTTTTGTAGGTGGCTAAAATATGCGGTGCTGCTGACCGCCGTCTAACGTTGCGTTACTGTGTGTGATGCATTCACCAACGTAACGTTATGTGTAGGTACCTCATGCAACCCCGCTTAAAAAAAAATCACCTGACAATAAGTATGAATAAAGTAGCGAACTGCAGTGGACGCAACAGATTGTCGTGTTTGCAATGACATTATAACCATAGACATCTTATAAGTAGACACAGCATTGGCTGCTATTATGCGAGCAATTTGGCCGCCATCTTGAAGAGGCGACAAGGTGCCAGCGAGCAGCCTAAACTGACAGGTAGAAAACAAAGATGTTGGGCTGGTGTTCAGCGTTTTCCTGCTCAAATGAGAGGACTGTTGAAAATAGGATTCTGGGGCTTACTTTTCATAAGTAAGATTTAACATTAACGTAATATTGGTTGTCCATCCATCCATTTTCTACCGCTTATTCCCTTTCGGGGTCGCGGGGGGCGCTGGCGCCTATCTCAGCTACAATCGGGCGGAAGGCAGGGTACACCCTGGACAAGTCGCCACCTCATCGCAGGGCCTAATATTGGTTGTATTTTGTGAAAATAATATCACCACAGAGTTGAGAAGGAGCAAAGATCTTCAATATTTGTATGTGAAAATCACAAAGAAATCTTCTGGGGGAGGATGACCCCGCCCCTACAGGTATTTGGTTAACAAACTTTCAGCCCCACCTAAAACAAAATTCACCAGCCACCACTGATTATGATGCATTCTCATTTTAGGCAAAATATAAGACAATACTCTCTTAACAGTCTAATTGTAACCAGGAATAAGTCTTCAAGTAACAATATTCAAATACTAACTTTGTTGGGTAAGACAGACTTTGGTTTTATTCTGAATCCAGATTGGTGGTTTTAGTTCATATAAAGACTTTCAGGTGTTTATATATGTTTAAGTATTTGGCAGACACTTTTGTCCAAACCAACATACATAAAAAATACATATAAAACAATCACTGTAAACATGATCATTTAAGGGAAGAATGTAATAGAAAATATTAATACAAAGTGTCAAGACAGAATAAACTCTCTGTTGCTGCAAAAACGGAGATCCGAGCAATCGGATTGGACGAAACCTCATCGAGTTGGATGCAATCTTACTTGGAGGGGAGGAAACAGGTGATAGAGGTGAACGGCACCATGTCCCCTCCCCTCTCAGTAAGCTGTGGAGTCCCTCAGGGGAGTATACTAGGACCTTTACTGTTCCTAATATACGTGAATGACATGCCATCAGCATGCCACTGTGTATTGTTCCTGTATGCGGATGACTCTGCCCTGCTGGTATCCGGCAAGGACAAGTCACAGGTGGAACAAATCATCAGTGCTGAACTCCTCAATATTTGCACCTGGCTCGCTGACAACAAGCTATCCATACACTTAGGTAAAACGGAATCCATCCTATTTGGGTCCCATATCAAACTTAAGAAGGTCAGTGACTTCACTATAAAAGTGGGTGACATTGTTATCACCAGGAAGGATGAGATCACCTACCTAGGTTCCATTCTAGAGGCTAATCTTTCCTGTGATAAAATGGCAACCAAGGTGATCAAAAAGGTCAACCAAAGAACGAGATTCCTCTACAGAATCTCCTCTCTGGTCAACAAAAGCACCTTGAGGATTCTAGCGGGAACTCTCATTCAACTCTTCTTCGATTACGCTTGCACCTCCTGGTACCCCAGCACCTCCAAAACCCTCAAATCTAGACTCCAAACATCCCAGAATAAGCTAATCCGGTTACTTTTAGACCTCCACCCCAGATCACACCTCAATCCAACCCACTTCTCCAAAGTGGGCTGGCTCAGGGTGGAGGACAGAGTAAAACAACTTGCACTGAGCCTAGTCTATAAAATCCGCTACACCTCCTTGATCCCGAAGTACATGTCAAACTACTTCCTTAATGACCGCCATAACCACAACACCAGGGGGAGCTCCACAAACCACGTTAAACCCAGATTTCGATCTAACAAAGGTCTTAACTCATTCTCTTTCTATGCCACATCAATGTGGAATGCACTCCCAACAGGTGTAAAAGTAAGTGCATCTCTATATTCCTTCAAAACCGCTCTAAAACAACACCTCCAGGCAACTTCAACACTTTACTAATACCCTCCTCCATTCACATCCCATCTCCCCAGATTATAAACAACTCAAATGTACTTCTAATGTATATACTTGTTCTTATGCTATCTGAACTCAATATCCTACTAAATAAGACCTACACTGTTTCAATGTCCATATTTCTCTGTTGATGCAATTGTTGATGACTGAAGTACTGATATCAACCAAAGCTCCTCATCCCACCCCCCGGATTGTAAATAATGTAAATAATTCAATGTATATACTATGATGATTAACTTGTGTGATGACTGTATTATGTTGATAGTATATATTTGTACCATGAATTGATTAACGTGGACCCCGACTTAAACAAGTTGAAAAACTTATTGGGGTGTTACCATTTAGTGGTCAATTGTACGGAATATGTACTGTACTGTGCAATCTACTAATAAAAGTATCAATCAAATCAATCAATCAATACAGTCTATAGGTCCCTAAGATATATATATATATCTAATGTATTCATACATTGTTTATGTAGGATATGTATATATAACTTAATCATATTGTTTCTTCAATTTAAAAATAGCTGACCGTTTTTTCCCCCTTCTCTGGGATTATTATTCCCAGTTTTGATCTTGGACGTCTGGTCACTTATAGTATATAAGAATATTATATTACTGTTAAGCAAACTATGAACACGCCAAGACATGTGTCCTTTATCATAGCTACACGTATGACAAAAAAGCGCGTGAATATAAGTGGTATTCAGTGAGGTAAAATGAATTAAATGTGCTGACAGTTCATTGCTCCTAACAAATGAATTGCACTGAGTGGAGTGGATCACCACTCCAAGATGGCGGCCCCGCGTCTCGTCTCGTCAGTGATAATAGGCAGTAGCACTCGATGCTTCGTCTACTTATAAAATGTCTATGGTTCTAACGTTAGAAGTGTGTTTACAGCCTCACAACAAATAAAAGTTACGTTACTCAGCCAATAAACGTTAGCTTTCATTTAAAACTTACCCTTCATTGTCCATCTTGAAATGTCAAACGAAGTAGGAAGTTGTTGCGTCTCCGTCTGAAACCTCCGAACCGCATTCTTTGCATACTGGAAATCGTTTTTTGTTGACCAACTCGTAGTTTTAATCCCCGAACGAAAATATTTTTGGCATAATTTTTCGTCACTGGCGGGTTGTTTGAGAGATCTTCTTCGTTGGTTTTCCTGCAATTTGATTGGCTGAATGCTGTGTGACGAAAATAACGTGGATGTCATTTGATTGGCTGTTGTTTTGACAAGTAGCGCGCACGCGCTGACAGACACGCGTGCACAAAGGAAGATACGGAGCGCTCCTGAATAACTTTTTAATCGTTGGGTTTTGGGGAAAGTAGCAAGTCAAAAGGCTCAAGTCCAAGTCAAGTCACAAGTCATTGATGTTAAAGTCTAAGTCGAGTTGCAAGTCTTTTTACATTTTGTCAAGTCAAGTCTAAAGTCATCAAATGCATGACTCGAGTCTGACTCGAGTCCAAGTCATGTGACTCGAGTCCACACCCCTGCTAAATGGTAACACCCCAATAAGTTTTTCAACTTGTTTAAGCCACGTTAATCAATTCATGGTACAAATATATACTATCAACATAATACAGTCATCACACAAGTTAATCATCATAGTATGTACATTGAATTATTTACATTATTTACAATCCGGGGGGTGGGATGAGGAGCTTTGGTTGATATCAGTACTTCAGTCATCAACAATTGCATCAACAGAGAAATGTGGACATTGAAACAGTGTAAGTCTTACTTAGTAGGATATTGAGTTCAGATAGCATAAGAACAAGTATATACATTAAGTACATTTGAGTTGTTTATAATCCGGGGAGATGGGATGTGAATGGAGGAGGGTATTAGTAAAGTGTTGAAGTTGCCTGGAGGTGTTGTTTTAGAGCGCTTTTGAAGGAATATAGAGATGCACTTACTTTTACACCTGTTGGGAGTGCATTCCACATTGATGTGGCAAAGAAAGAGAATGAGTTAAGACCTTTGTTAGATCGGAATCTGGGTTTAACGTGGTTTGTGGAGCTCCCCCTGGTGTTGTGGTTATGGCGGTCATTTACGTTAAGGAAGTAGTTTGACATGTACTTCGGTATCAAGGAGGTGTAGCGGATTTTATAGACCAGGCTCACTGCAAGTTGTTTTACTCTGTCCTCCACCCTGAGCCAGCCCACTTTGGAGAAGTGGGTTGGATTGAGGTGTGATCTGGGGTGGAGGTCTAGAAGTAACCGGACTAGCTTATTCTGGGATGTTTGGAGTCTAGATTTGAGGGTTTTGGAGGTGCTGGGGTACCAGGAGGTGCAAGCGTAATCGAAGAAGGGTTGAATGAGAGTTCCCGCTAGAATCTTTATGGTGCTTTTGTTGACCAGAGAGGAGATTCTGTAGAGAAATCTTGTTCGTTGGTTGACTTTTTTCATTACCTTAGTTGCCATTTTATCACAGGAAATATTAGCCTCTTGAATGGAACCTGGTGTTATGGTTATGGCTGCCATTAAGGAAGTAGTTTGACATGTACTTCGGTATCAAGGAGGTGTAGCGGATTTTATAGACCAGGCTCAGTGCAAGTTGTTTTACTCTGTCCTCCACCCTGAGCCAGCCCACTTTGGAGAAGTGGGTTGGATTGAGGTGTGATCTGGGGTGGAGGTCTAGAAGTAACCGGACTAGCTTATTCTGGGATGTTTGGAGTGTAGATTTGAGGGTTTTGGAGGTGCTGGGGTACCCGGAGGTGCAAGCGTAATCGAAGAAGGGTTGAATGAGAGTTCCCGCTAGAATCCTCAAGGTGCTTTTGTTGACCAGAGAGGAGATTCTGTAGAGGAATCTCGTTAAACAAGTTTTGCATTGACTATCGAACAAGCGAGACTTATATAACTTTATAGTGACATGCAAAATCGAGTTTCCAATAACACTAATTTAAAAATAGCAATGGCATATCAAATCAAAATTGAATGCCTCTTTTCTATTTGCAGCCTTTTTAGGTAAGTATCAAAATAAACTTTTCCCACAGGCTAATAATAAATTTTTATATTGTAGCGTCCAGGAAGAGGTAGTGCTGCAAGGGGGGTCCGTATTTGTTCTGTTGCGTTTATGTTGTGTTACAGTGCGGATGTTCTCCCGAAATTTGCTTGTCAAACTCGTTTAGTGTTGGTTCACAGTGTGGCGCATATTTGTAACAGTCTTAAAGTTGTTTATACGGCCACCCTCAGTGTGACCTGTATGGTTGTTGACCAAGCTTGCATTGCATTAGCGTGTGTGTGTGTGTGTGTGTAAAAGCCACATATATCATGTGACTAGGCCGGCACGCTGTTTCCACGTAGGAAAAGCCGACGTGACGAAAGGTTTTAGAGGACGCTTGAGTCAGTGCCCCCAATATTGTTGTCCAGGTGGGAATCGGGAGACATTTGGGAGAATGTCAATTTGATATTGCCTCAAGGGCCAAATGAAAATACACGGCGGGCCAAATGTGGCCCGCGGGCCAGAGTTTGACACCCATGGCCTATGATGTCAGTAAGTCCGACGAAGTCTGCCTAGCAACAATGGTCCAAAATTAAATAGTTAAGTTTTATTACAAACAACTAACATTTTGGTTTTGTTTATGTCCAACCAAGGGAAAGACGATGGCACAGACAGCAATATATTTATTTATATATATTTATTCAATATACCGTATTTCCTTGATTTGCCACCGGGGCGTTAATTAACTTAAAACCTCTTTTCACTCAGGCGCTTACCAAAGGCCTGCGCTTATAAATTTGAGTGTGATGTAAGGATACCATCATGAAAAGCACATTTAATAAAAAAAAAACCTTATTATGGTCTTACCTTTACTTCTGATCAAAAGCATCGATAACTTGTTTACAGAAGTCTTCCTTATCTTTCTTCGGTTTTAAAAGTCTCTCTGGAGATCTACCTGCTTTGATCGAAAGTCCAGTTTAGAAAACTGTTTTATTTTAGATATGTAATCCTCCATGTTAAAAGTGCAAGCGAGAGGAAAAAATAAACGATTGCTGCTTGTTGTCACTTCTTCTGCAACCGAAGAGTCACAAGAAGGATCAATACCGCCCTCTACCAACAAGAGGCGGGAGTCATTTAATGACTGATATTTGACACACGCAGCTACGGTATATTAATAAAACATAGCTGCTTACTGTTGTTTTTAACATATTCAATAGCTTGGACCTTAAATCCTACTGAATAGCTCTTAATCTTCTTCCCTTTATGCGATTTCAAATGATTGAAATCAGCCTCCTTCATTTTGAAAATGATGACAGGCGAAGTGTCACTCGTGACGTGACGAGTTTGGCCAGGAGGAAATTCTAGGCATGTGCTAATAAAAATAATATTTTACGAAACGAGTTAACCCGGCGTTAATCCTGAGCCGGCGGTAATGCTAAGCATGCGCTAATTATTTTGCGAAACGAGTTTGACCCGGCATGACGCATACTATATACCCGGCGGCAATTCAAGGAAATACGGTATGTTGAGACGAAGACCATATTGTACAAAACCGAAGCTAGAAGATGGAACATTGTGTTTCTGCTACTATACGACTATTTCTGGTGACATTAGTTTAATTCCCATTAGAAACTGGGTAACATTTCAATTTGGCTTTTTCCACCTCTCGCACTTGCAGGGGAAAAAAAAAAGAATCAATACACCCGACACAGCGCTGAGGATAAATGGACAAAATCGATGGGGGCTCTTGGGCAAGGTCAGAAAGTTGTTGATGACATCAGCATATTCATGTCCTCCTGAAAGGACGTCAGTCTGACACCTATTGTCTTTCTGATGTCCTGAAAATAAACACACATGATCTTCTGTGGTTTCCACTCACTCATTCACCTGCTGCCTTCCCTTCGGACGTTTGCACAAATGCAATTCGTTTAAACGAATGTTTCGTGGATGAAATAATGCAAATGAAAAAAGAATACCAGGAGAACGAGGTGCAGGTAAGAGTCTATTAATATACTCACAAATAGGGAGAAGCAGTCGTGTGTGCAAACGGTCCCAAACATAGTTAATCCTCCAGCACTGAGGAACAGGCGAGGCAGGCATAAATATCCGCCTGATTGGCAACTGCAACCAGGTGTGCCGGGCTGCCAATCAGGGACATGTGAGGGGAACGAGCGTTCATGCAGGAAGGGGAACAAAAATAAGGGCGCCGACAGGAAACAAACACCAAAAAAGGAACCACAACCAGGAGTGAAGTGACAGATCGTCACGGTACCCCCCCCTTTAGGGACAGAAAAAAAACACAAGTTCAAAGTCACGGGAGGACAAAGGGAGGATTTAGTGGTGGGTCAACAAGGCCAGGTGTCCCCGAATCCACTGGGGACGAGTCAAGGGGCGGCGGCAAGTCGAACGCCGCCGCGGCAGGCGAGGCGGGGAATCACGAAACGGCCACATCTGTGGCTGACGAGGAGGTAGACGCGAGTGGTACCGCTGTACCAGCAGTCGCGGAGGTCCATGACCGGGTCCTGCGCATCGTTGCCGATAGCGCGGAGGGAGTACATGAAACGACCACTTAGCAACTGCAACCAGGTGTGCCGGGCTGCCAATCGGGGACATGCGAGGGGAACGATCGCTCATGCAGGAAGGGGACCAAAAAATAAGGGCGCCGACAGGAAACAAACACCATACAAGGAACAACAACCAGAAGTGAAGTAAAAGATCGTCACAGTACCCCAACCCCTTTAGGGACAGAAAAAAAAAACGCAACAAGTTCAAAGTCAGGGGAGGGCAAAGGGAGGATTTGGTGGTGGGTCAACAAGGCCGAGTGTCCCCGAATCTACTGGGGACGAGTCAGGTGGCGGCGGCAAGTCGAACTGCGCCTAGGCAGGCAAGGAGAGCGACCATGGAACAGCCACATCCGCTGCTGACGAGGATGTAGACGCGAGTGGTACCGCTGTACCAGCAGTCGCGGAGGTCCATGCCTGGGTCCTGCGCATCGCTGCCGATAGCGTGGAGGGAGTACATGAAATGACCACTTGGCAACTGCAACCAGTTGTGCCGGGCTGCCAATCGGGGACATGTGAGGGGAACGAGCGCTCATGCAGGGAGGGGACCAAAAATAGCGCCGACAGGAAACAAACACCATACTAGGAACCAGAAGTGAAGTGACAGATCGTCACAGTACCCCAACCCCATAAGGAACAGAAAAAAAAAACGCAACAAGTTCAAAGTCACGGGAGTGCAAAGGGAGGATTTGGTGGTGGGTCAACAAAGCCGAGTGTCCCCGAATCTACTGGGGACGAGTCAGGTGGCGGCAGAAAGTCGAACCGCGCCTAGGCAGGCAAGGAGAGCGACCATGGAACGGCCACATCCGTGGCTGACAAGGAGGTAGACGCGAGTGGTACCGCCGCACCCGCAGTCGTGGAGGTCCATGCCTGGGTCCTGCGCATCGCTGTCGATAGTGGGGAGGGAGTACATGAAACGACCACTTGGCAACTGCAACCAGGTGTGCCGGGCTGCCAATCAGGGACATGCGAGGGGAACGAGCGCTCATGCAGGAAGGGGACCAAAAAATAAGGGCGCCGACAGGAAACAAACACCATACAAGGAACAACAACCAGAAGTGAAGTAAAAGATCGTCACAGTACCCCAACCCCTTTAGGGACAGAAAAAAAAAACGCAACAAGTTCAAAGTCACGGGAGGGCAAAGTTAGGAATGTGGTGGTGGGTCAACAAGGCCAAGTGTCCCCGAATCCACTGGGGACGAGTCAAGGGGCGGCGGCCAGTCGAACGCCGCCGCGGCAGGCAAGGCGGGCAACCACGGAACGGCCACATCCATGGCTGACAAGGAGGTAGACGCGAGTGGTACCGCCGCACCAGCAGTCGCGGAGGTCCATGCCCGGGTCCTGCGCATCGTTGCCGATAGCGCGGAGGGAATACATGAAACGACCACTTAGCAACTGCAACCAGGTGTGCCGGGCTGCCAATCGGGGACATGTGAGGGGAACGATCGCTCATGCAGGAAGGGGACCAAAAAATAAGAGCGCCGACAGGAAACAACACCAAACAAGGAACCACAACCAGAAGTGAAGTGACAGATCGTCACAGTACCCCAACCCCTATAGGGACAGAAAAAAAACCCGCAACAAGTTCAAAGTCACGGGAATGCAAAGGGAGGATTTGGTGGTGGGTCAACAAGGCCAAGTGTCCCCAAATCCACTGGGGATGGGTCAAGTGGCGGCGGCCAGTCGAACGCCGCCGCGGCAGGGGAGGCAAGCGTCCACGGAACGGCCACATCCGTGGCTGACGAGGAGGTAGACGCGAGTGGTACCGCCGCACCCGCAGTCGCGGAGGTCCATGCCAGGTCCTGTGCATCGCAACCGATAGCGGGGAGGGAGTACATGAAACGACCACTTAGCAACTGCAACCAGGTGTGCCGGGCTGCTAATCAGGGACATGTGAGGGGAACGATCGCTCATGCAGGAAGGGGACCAAAAAATAAGAGCGCCGACAGGAAACAACACCAAACAAGGAACCACAACCAGAAGTGGAGTGACAGATCGTCACAGTACCCCAACCCCTTTAGGGACAGAAAAAAAACCCGCAACAAGTTCAAAGTCACGGGAATGCAAAGGGAGGATTTGGTGGTGGGTCAACAAGGCCAAGTGTCCCCAAATCCACTGGGGATGGGTCAAGTGGCGGCGGCCAGTCGAACGCCGCCGCGGCAGGGGAGGCAAGCGTCCACGGAACGGCCACATCCGTGGCTGACGAGGAGGTAGACGCGAGTGGTACCTCCGCACCCGCAGTCGCGGAGGTCCATGCCAGGTCCTGTGCATCGCAACCGATAGCGGGGAGGGAGTACATGAAACGACCACTTAGCAACTGCAACCAGGTGTGCCGGGCTGCCAATCAGGGACATGCGAGGGGAACAAGCGCTCATGCAGGAAGGGGTACAAAAATAGCGCCGACAGGAAACAACACCATACAAGGAACCACAACCAGAAGTGAAGTGACAGATCGTCATAGTTTGGGTATTGTCAATTAAAAAAGTGTTTTAGTGCCTGCATTGGAACCGTTAGCATGTTTGGGTTAGCATGCTAGCATTAAAGTGCTAGCTTTTTGAGCTAATTTTGCTACCGTTTACCCTACAGTCTTTAGTTAGCTTGTGTCACATACCAAGTTATATGGCTCTATGGTGTATGGGCTGGGAAATTGGAGCAAAAATTGTAAAACATAGCTTAAAAAGTTAGCTATTTATTGTTAGCATGCTAACATGAGCTTAAAAAGTTAGTGTGCCATGGCGCGGGCCGTCAGCAGTTCTTCACAGAAGCGCTGCTAGGGACGTAGCTCGTCACTTCATCCAGCGCTGGAACTTCACCTAGATCTTCAAAAACAAGTACAAAGATGATTTCTACCCTTACCTTCTCCCTAAATCTCATTGTACTGCTGACAGACTTACACTGTTCCTGAGACCCAGAAAGCCAAAGTACAGGTGTTACGTTCTGTAGATCGTTGGTCGACTGGAACTTGTGAGAATTCGATCCTCAATGGCTACATCCACACCATCAAAAACTGTCAGCACCACATCTACATCGAGAACCATGTCTCGATGTAGATACTTTTGTACGGTGCCTTGTAGGATGGTTCTTGCAAGGCCTGAGGATCTGGTGATGTGTCCGTACCAGTTTCAGGTGAGTCCATTCTCCGATGTTATCTCCCAATCTTTTCTCTTGTCTCCCTCGTCTCCTACCACCTTGTACGGTGCCTTGCAGGGTGGTTTTTGCGAGGCCTGAGGATCTGGTGATGTGTTTGAGACCGTTTGAGGATAACATCGACCGTACTAAGGTTCCACGTATCCCATGGCGCGACCTGTCGTCAGCTCTTCACGGAAGCGTTGCTACGGACGTAGCTCGTCACTTCATCCAGGGCTGGAACTTCACCTAGATCTTCAAAAACAAGTACAAATATGATTTCTACCCTTACCTTCTCCCTAAATCTCATTGTACTGCTGACAGACTTACACTGTTCCTGAGACCCAGAAAGCCAAAGTACAGGTGTTACGTTCTGCAGATCGTTGGTCGACTGGAACCTGTGAGAATTCGATCCTCAATGCCTACGTCCACACCATCGAAAACAGTCAGCACCACATCTACATCGAGAACCATTTCTCGATGTAGATACTCTTGTACGGTGCCTTGTAGGATTGTTCTTGCAAGGCCTGAGGATCTGGTGATGTGTCCGTACCAGTTTCAGGTGAGTCCATTCTCCGATGATATCTCCCAATCTTTTCTCTTGTCTCCCTCGTCTCCTACCACCTTGTACGGTGCCTTGCAGGATGGTTTTTGCAAAGCCTGAGGATCCGCTTGAGGATAACATCGTCCGTACTAAGGTTCCACGTATCCCATGGCGCGACCTGTCGTCAGCTCTTCACGAAAGCGTTGTTAGGGACGTAGCTTGTCACTGCATCCAGCGCTGGAACTTCACCAAGATCTTCAAAAACAAGTACAAAGACTAGACCCTTACCTTCTCCCTAAATCTTATTGTACTGCTGACAGACTTACATTCACTGTTCCTGAGACCCAGAAAGCCAAAGTACAGGTGTTACGTTCTGCAGATTGTTGGTCGTCTGGAACTTGTGAGAATTCGATCCTCAATGCCTACGTCCACACCATCGAAAACTGTTAGCACTACATCTACATCGAGAACCATGTCTCGATGTAGATACTCTTGTACGGTACCTTGCAGGATGGTTTTTGCAAGGCCTGAGGATCTGGTGATGTGTCCGTACCACCTCAGTTTCCGCTTTCTGACCGTGGTGAGCAGGTCATCATGTGGGCCGAAGGCTTGTCTGATCTTTTTGCCGGACTTCTTCGTCCGTGACATGTTGGGTGTAGGACATACCCATGAGTATTCAGTAGTATCTCATCTCTATGTTCTGAATTGTCTTCTGCAGCTCTGCTGTAAGGGTCTTTCCATATGGGCATGAGTTTTTCATACAAATGACAAACCCAAAGACAGGTGCAGTTTCATTAGTATTTATTCATAAGAAAATAATATAGGCATCAATAGAACATAAAACATGAAAGTCCATTTAAAGAGGACTGTGTTCTGTATAAGGTTAATGCTAGAAAAGCCTTGAATCCTCTTCTCCTTGAACATTCTGAACACTACATTTAGTCCATTTGGTATTTTGCAGGTAAATATAGACATGCAAACTACGTTTTTGATGCCATTAGTTTTGAAATAATTTGAAACCGCCTATATTCACGATTCTATTCCTCTTTGAACGCACAAAAGAAACGTGACACACCAGTCTAGCTTGGCCTGCGTACCATACTTGCCAACCTTGAGACCTCCGAATTCGAGAGATCTGGGGAAGGGGGAGTTGTTTGAGATGGCGGGGCGGTGTTGAGGTGGGTGGGGTTGGGGGGTGCGGTTTGTATATTGTAGCGTCTCGTAAGAGTTAGTACTGTAAGGGGTTCTGGGTATTTGTTCTGTTTTGTTTATGTTGTGTTACAGTGCAGATATTCTCTCGAATTGTGTTTGTCATTCTTGTTTGGTGTGGGTTCACAGTGTGGCGCATATTTGTAACAGTGTTTAAGTTGTTTATGCGGCCACCCTCAGTGTGACCTGTATGGCTGTTGACCAGGTATACAGGATTCACTTGTGTGTGTAGAAACCGCATACATTATGCATCTACATCAGCCCGCTGTTTGTATGAAGGAAAAGCGGACGTGACGACAGTTTGTAGAGGACACCCCCCCCCACCCTCAATATTGATGTACGGGTGGAAATCGGGAGAAATTTGGGAGAACGGTTGCCCCGGGAGATTTTTCAGGGGCACTGAAATTCAGGAGTCCATCTATCCATTCATCTTCTTCCGCTTATCCGAGGTCGGGTCGCGGGGGCAGCAGCCTAAGCAGGGAAGCCCAGACTTCCCTCTCCCCAGCCACTTCGTCCAGGTCCTCCCGGGAGACCCCGAGGCGTTCCCAGGCCAGCCGGGAGACATAGACTTCCCAACGTGTCCTGGGTCTTCCCCGTGGCCTCCTACTGGTCGGACATGCCTGAAACACATCCCTCGGGAGGCGTTCGGGTGGCATCCTGACGAGATGCCCAAACCAACTCATCTGGCTCCTCTCCATGTGGAGGAGCAGCGGCTTTACTTTGAGTTCCTCCCGGATGGCAGAGCTTCTCACCCTATCTCTAAGGGAGAGACCTGGAAACTCATTTGGGCCGCTTGTACCCGTGATCTTGTCCTTTCGGTCATAACCCAAAGCTCATGACCATAGGTGAGGATTGGAACTTAGATCGACCGGTAAATTGAGATCTTTGCCTCCCGGCTCAGCTCCCTCTTCACCCCAACTGGTAGATACAGCGTCCTCATTACTGAAGACGCCGCACCGATCCGCCTGTCGATCTCACGATCCACTCTTCCCTCACTCGTGAACAAGACTCCGAGGTACTTGAACTCCTCCACTTGGGGCAGGGTCTCCTCCCCAACCCGGAGATAGCACTCCACCCTTTTCCAGGCGATAACCATGGACTTGGAGTTGTTGATTCTAATCCCAGTCGCTTCGCACTCGGCTGCAAACCGATCCAGTGAGAGCTGAAGATCTTGGCCAGATTAAGCCGTCAGGACCACATCATCTGCAAACAGCAGAGACCTAATCCTGCGGTCACCAAACCGGAACCCCTCAACGCCTTGACTTCGCCTAGAAATTCTGTCCATAAAAGTTATAAACAGAATGGGTGACAAAGGACAGCCTTGGCGGAGTCCAACCCTCACTGGAAACAGGTTCAACTTACTGCCGGCGATGCGGACCAAGTTCTGACACTGATCATACATGGAGCCACAATCAGACAGTCCGTTACCCCAAACTCTCTGAGCACTCCCCATTCAGAAGTCTCCCGGGAAAATCGGGAGGGTTGGCAAGTATGCTGCGTACCATTCCCACGATCAAAAGCAGACAAGGCCATACAATTCTCTCTAAACATATTTGAATTCCCAATCTAACTTTCTATGTTTGTAGAAGTGTCCCGTTCTTCGGTCTCGGCAGATTCCACTGAGACTCGCCCATGCCGTTCCATTTCTTGGTGGCTAATGGAGGTCATTGCAAGTCTGGCTTTGTTCCGAGCCCACTAAAGACTTGGGGAGCACACAGTAGACAACCGAGATCATTCTCACAGGCAGGCAGAGCGTAGGAATGTGCTTGTGTTTAATCCTTGATTGTCGAACACGGACCTAAAACCACGGACCTGCGTCAGTAAAGTGCAGACTAACTCTGCTTTCAAAGGCTTTGTGTACTTTTCCCCTGTAAGAGGTGGCTGGCCTTGGCATGACAATATGGACTTTCTTTTTATATCCGTGTAGAGCTGCAAGAAGAAATGAACACAACGGCGTCTTATGACAAACTTGATTTTCGTCAAGGAATCTGAACTTTCACTGCTTGGAAAGTTTGTCGGCATAATTCTAACAACCGCCGGGTTTAGTCGAGCTTCTCAATGGAGGACAATTAGAACCACACTGACAAGAAAAGTAAATAATGAGACCGCTGGCTAAAAAACAAGGACACATTTACAAGACGTTAGAAGGAAATATTACAGAAAAAAGGCAGGACTTTTTACCATGAGTTGTAAGTCGAAAAACTTATTTCGGGTGTTACCATTTAGTGGTCAATTGTACGGAATATGTACTGTACTGTGCAATCTACTAATAAAAGTTTCAATCAATCAAACTTTGAGGATATACCTGTCATTTTTGAAGGGGAAATTATTAATTAATTATGTATAAGTTATCACACAACTCTCATGCTTTAAGGCCGTGGCTATAGTTATTATCAATCGCGCTGAAGTTGTACTTTTCTATCCGTGCAAAGGCACACAACTTCTAATCTTGTATTGATTCATTCTCAAAATATTCATACTTATCTCATCATATGAGATAAGTATGAATTGATTAACGTGGACCCCGACTTAAACAAGTTGAAAAACTTATTGGGGTGTTACCATTTAGTGGTCAATTGTACGGAATATGTACTGAACTGTGCAATCTACTAATAAAAGTTTCAATCAATCCATCAATCGAACTTTGAGGATATACAGTACGTGTCATTTTTGAAGGGAAATTATTAATTAATTATGTATAAGTTATCACACAACTCTCATGCTTAAAGGCCGTGGCTATAGTTATTATCAATCGTGCTGAAGTTGTACTTTTCTATCCGTGCAAAGGCACACAACTTCTAATCTTGTATTCATTCATTCTCAAAATATTCATACTTATCTCATCATATGAGATAAGTATGAATTGATTAACGTGGACCCCGACTTAAACAAGTTGAAAAACTTATTGGGGTGTTATCATTTAGTGGTCAATTGTACGGAATATGTACTGTACTGTGAAATCTAGTAATAAAAGTTTCAATCAATCAAACTTTGAGGATATACAGTACTTGTCATTTTTGAAAATAAATTATGGATTAATTATGTATAAGTTATCACACAACTCTCATGCTTTAAGGCCGTGGCTATAGTTATTATCAATTGTGCTGAAGTTGTACTTTTCTATCCGTGCAAAGGCACACAACTTCTAATCTTGTATTCATTCATTCTCAAAATATTCTTACTTATCTCATCATATGAGATAAATAAGAATTGATTAACGTGGACCCCGACTTAAAAAAGTTGAAAAACTTATTCGGGTGTTACCATTTAGTGGTCAATTGTACGGAATATGTACTGTACTGTGCAATCTACTAATAAAAGTATCAATCAATCAAAAATGAATGTAACTTACGTCACCAATTATTATTTATTTCTTTTTTTTAATTGTGATTACTAAATTGAGAACAGGAAGTGAACAAAGGTTTTAGCAACTGCTATGTAAAAGAAAAGGGGTAGGATTAAATAAACTGTGCTTCTACTTCATTTCAAACATGTTGAAACTGGAAATTGTGATGTATCATGTTGTATGTTTGCATGTTTGAAATAAACTCAAACTCAACTCAACTCCATTGCAAGTTGTCTCGCATACTCGCATAAATAGAGGAGCACGTGGGACTGTACCTTAGAGCTTAGGGTGAAACTGTAACTGACTGTAGAGCCCCAGACGTTTCTCCTCATGAGCGAAATTGAACTCCCGTCTCTGCTTGAGTCCTTCTTCTTGTCTTGTGTGACACACAGTTCGGTGTTTGAACCTGACAAAAAGTGGTACTGTTACAAAAAAGTACTATTTTCAAAGCAGTCACGGGGAGAACATGCAAACTCCACACAGAAAGACCGCGGTCAGGTTCAAACACTTAAGACTGCTGTTAAACAGACAAGAAGCAAGGAATTAAACAGAGACAGGATTCAAATTTGGCTCAATGAGGAGAAACGCGTGTTCTGTTGTGTTACAGTGCGGATGTTCTCCCAAAATGTGTTTGTCATTCTTGTTTGGTGTGGGTTCACAGTGTGGCGCCATATTTGTAACAGTATTAACCTTGTTTATACGGCCACCCGCAGTGTGACCTGTATGGCTGTTGACCAAGTATGCATTTCATTCATTTGCGTGTGTGAAAAGCCGTAGTTGTTACAAGACTGGGCCGGCCCGCAAAGGCAGTGCCTTTGAGGTTTATTGGCGCTCACAGCGGCGTTTTAAAAAGTCCTAAATTTTACTTTTTGAAACCGATACCGATAATTTCCGATATTACATTTTAAAGCATTTATCGGCAGTCCGATATTATAGGATATTTCTAAAAGAAAAATCCATCTTTATTTCCCTGCATAAAAACCAATTTTTATTCATGTATAACAGGGGTGTCCCGGAAGAGTTAGTGCTGCAAGGGGTTGTGTTGTGTTTATGTTGTGTTACGGTGTGGATGTTCTCCCGAAATGTGTTTGTCATTCTTGTTTGGTGTGGGTTCACAGTGTGGCGCATATTTGTAACAGTGTTAAAGTTGTCTATATGGCCACCCTCAGTGTGACCTGTATGGCTGTTGACCAAAATCCCGGGGGCCATTTGCGGCCCTCGGGTTATTTTTTAACGGCCCCAAGGCACATTTTAAGAATACAATTGAAAAAAATTAAAAACATAAAAAGTGGTATAAAAGAGCAAACAGGTGAAATCTAACAAGAACACAAAGCTGCCATGCAGGCTATTTCTTTCTATTAAAAATAATAATGAATCAAAATAAATGTCATTTTGAATTATTGACCTATTCAAGGCTCCAATTACGTCACATTAAATATTCCACTTTGAGATATTTTTTCGGGAAAATGTTGTATATTTTGTGTTTTGCCATATAAAAAACTAAGCTGTGTTTTTTTTTTAAAAGAAGGGCCTAAAACATATGAACAAAAAACGTAAACAACAATAAAACTTACAATTGACGGATATATCTGAAGTTAATCTCGAGATTATTGTGTTAAAAGTATTTATTTTAATGAGTAGGACACTTTTGGATCCCCAATTATTTTCGGGTGATTTGTTTTTAAGTGTCATTGCTCAAAAAATAATAATGAGTCAAAATCCAAAATGAAGGCTCCAATTATTATATAATCTCAAATATTCCACCTAAAAAAGTCATTGGGTGGAAATATTGCATATTTTGTGTTTTTTCCATTTTTTTTCCCCTAATGTTGATCTAGAGCAGGGCTGTCAAACTCAAATACAGAGTGGGCCAAAATTTAAAACTGAACAAATTAACAAATTAAGCCTTTAATAGGGACCCAAACAAGTTTTGCATTGAATATTGACCAAGCAAGGCTTATATAACTTTATAGTTATATAAGTTTCAAATAATAATAATTAAAAAATATCAATGGCATATCAAATAAGATAAAAACACAAATTTAATGCCTTCTTTCAGCGGCGGGTTTGAGTTGGGGCCCGGGGGTGTATAGTGTAGCGTCCCGGAAGAGTTAGTGATGCAAAGGGTTCTGGGTATTTGTCCGGTTGTGTTTATGTTGTGTTACGGTGCGGATGTTCTCCCGAAATGTGTTTGTCATTCTTGTTTGCTGTTGGTTCACAGTATGGCGCATATTTGAAAGAGTGTTAAAGTTATTTATACGGCCACCCTCAGTGTGACCTGTATGGCTGTTGACCAAGTATACCTTGCATACACTTGTGTGTGTGTATGAGCCACATATATTATGTGAGTGGGCCGGCACGCTATTTTTATGGAGGAAAAGCGGACGTGGCGACATGTAGAGAACGCCAAAAGCAGTGCTTTTACTGCCCGCCCCCAATATTATTGTCCGGGTGGAAATCGGGAGGGGCACTGAACTTCGGGAGTCTCCCGGGAAAATTGGGAGGGTTGACGAGTATGAGTATTAGTGGTGAATGTGGCGTTACAGCGGCGGGCCAGCTCTTATGTTAATTTATTATTGCCTCAAGGGCCAAATTAAATTACACGGCGGGCCAAATTTGGCCCACGGGCCAGAGTTTGACACCCATGGCCTAAAACATACAAACAAAAAACGTAAACAAGAATAAAACCTAAAATTGACGGATGTATCTGAAATTAATCTCGTGATTATTGTGAAGTGAATTATATTTATATAGCGCTTTTCTCAAGTGACTCAAAGCGCTTTACATAGTGAAACCCAATATCTAAGTTACATTTAAACCAGTGTGGGTGGCACTGGGAGCAGGTGGGTAAAGTGTCTTGCCCAAGGACACAACGGCAGTGACTAAGAGGGCGGAAGCGGGAATCGAACCTGCAACCCTCAAGTTGCTGGCACGGCCACTCTACCAACCGAGCTATACCGCCGCAATTATGTTAAAAGTAAACAGTAGAAAAAATGTATAATTTATTTTTTCAGCACTTTTGGATCCCCAATTATTTTGGGGTGGTTTGTTTTTAAGTGTCACTGCTCAAAAAATAATAATGAATCAAAATCCAAAATGAAGGCTCCAATTATTATATCATCTCAAATATTCCACCTAAAAAGGTTATTGGGTGAAAATATTGCATATTTTGTGGTTTTTCCATTTTTTTTTCCCCCCCTAATGTTGATCTAGAGCAGGGGTCGGGAACCTTTTTGGCTGAGAGAGCCGAAAAGCCAAATATTTTAAAATATATTTCCCTAAGAGCCATATAATATTTTTTTTAACACTCAACACAACTAAACGCGTGTATTTTTAATTAAGACCAACATTTCTAGAGTATAATAGGTTACATTGTTATTCTGAAGCTAACTGTGGAGGGGGGGCGTGGACTGCGGGCCTGCAGCGACAGGTGCGTAGATGGCCCACCTGGGCCTTGTTATCTAATCACCTCTCGCTCTGTTATGAGCAGAAACCAGGAGAGACTGGGTTGGGGCTGGAAATACTATTAATAAAACAATATTGTAACCCTGAAACAGGCTCTCATGTCGGTGCTTGGGGGTCTGAAGAACCCCCAGGAGGGAAAACCCCACACTAACCAATTATAAATAAATAACTTCTTACCGTTAACGCAACTTCTTGAACAGGTGCGGTAGAAAAACGGATGGATGGATTAAAAATGCATGAGAATGTTTCATATTTTGAACGTTATTTTTAACACTGTGATTACAAGTGGAATTATTCATTATTTATCGTGTTAAACAACGTCAGTTCAGATTTATCCGAGAGCCAGATGCAGTCATCAAAAGAGCCACATCTGGTTCTAGAGCCATAGGTTCCCTACCCCGGTTCTAGAGATTTAAAAACTTGAATAATAAAGAACATAGCAATACTAAATAATGACACATTTTTTATATTTTTTTGGACCAAAACCCTTTAGGATCATAACTGAGTGGAGGCCTAAATGTATATTTTTTATACACTTATTGCATTGTTTTTTAAAATAAAAAATATGAAAATGGGCCCCCGCCTGCTTTGATTTTTCAGTGTGAGGCCCTCGGTGGAAAAAGTTTGGACACCCTGATGTAAAATAAGGGACCGTCTGTATTTATGTAGTTTTATGCTACGTTTTCTTCTCAGTGTGGCTCCTCGTCACTTCTGTAACAAAAATAATAACATTAATGAAGACGGGGGACGGCGTGGCGGGGGTCGGGAGAGTGGTTCCTGGTTCAATCCCCACCTTCTACCAACCTCGCCTTGGGCAAGAGACTGCGCCCTTGCTCCTGATGGTTGGTGGTTAGGGCTTCCGCTATCAGTGGGTGAATGTGGAAATAGTGTCAAAGCACTTTGGAGTGCCTTGAAGGTAGAAAAGCGCTATACGACTATTACCCATAATACACTCCTTTACATTTCCGTGGTGTGCTCTCTGAACGCTGTGCTTCGCCTCCTGTATGGTAGGACTAGACTCCATGCGGGGAACGTGAGTAGATGTGAGGTGCGCTTCATTTCCTGCGGAATCCTTTGGCGCCGTTCTTGATGGCGCTCCGGGTTATCTAGACCAGGGGTGCCCACACTTTTTCTGCAGGCGAGCTACTTTTCAATTGACCAACTCGAGGGGATCTACCTCATTTATATAGATCATTTATATTTATTTATTTATGAAAAAGCCTTTTTAGTAAACAAGTTAAATGTGTTTAATGATAATACAAGCATGTGTAACACATATAGATGTCTTTCTTCCACCAAGACAAGAATATAAGTTGGTGTATTACCTGATTCTGATGACTTGCATTGATTGGAATCAGACAGTAATGATGATAACGCCCACATTTTCAAATGGAGGAGGAAAAAAAGTTGTCCTTTCTGTACAATACCACATGAAAGTGGTTGGTTTTTGGCATCTAATTCATCCAGCTTCCATACACTTTACAAGAAAAACATTGGCGGCAAATTCCGTAGCTTGCTTGATTGACATTCACGGCACCCGAGGGTCTTGTGAGATGACGCTGGCTGCTGCCAGTTCATTATTATGAAAAAATGACAGAGAGGAAGGCGAGAAACACTTTTTATTTCAACAGACTTTCGCGCCGTCCCTTCCGTCAAAACTCTAAAGGCCGACTGCACATTTCCTATCTTCACAATAAAAGCCCTGCTTCATGCTGCCTGCGCTAACTAAATATGAGTCTCGGAAACTTGTGCACGCCAGCTTTCTGAGGGATCGCTTGTGCACGCCAGTTTTCCGAGACTCTGTATTTAGTTAGCGCAGGCAGCATGAAGCAGGGCTTTTATTGTGAAGATAGGAAATGTGCAGTCGGCCTTTAGAGTTTTGACGGAAGGTACGGCGCGAGAGTCTGTTGAAATAAAAAGTGTTTCTCGCCTTCCTCTCGGTCATATTTTCATAATAATGATCTTGCAGCAGCCAGCGTCATCTCACAAGACCCTCCGGTACCGTGAATGTCATTTAAGTGACGTCTTGGTGAAGATTGATGATCACTCATTTTTAGGTCTATTTTTTTTAAAAGTCTGGCTGGAGATGGACTGACACACCCCCCGCGGTCGACTGGTAGCTCGCCATCGACGTAATGGGCACCCCTGATCTAGACAGTTGTTTCCATCTTTTCAATGATCTCGATGATAGACTTGGACGGAGACAGGACAGCGCCGTCGTCTCGACCCCACGGGCTGCCGGGACTGGAGTTTTCATCCGTGCTCAAGTCGTCGTCCTCTTCCCCCTCCTCTTCCTCTTCCTCCTCCTCCTCGCTTTCTTCCTCACAGGACTCCATACAGTGCAGACCCAGCGCGTTGATGCCGGAGTCCTCGGAGCTGGACGGTGAGGAGCAGGGGTCCATTTTGGAGCCCTTTACCTTGTCCAGCGGGGAGGGGTGTTTATGTTCACTGTGCAGCCGGCGGCCCGACGGAGGCGTCGGCGCGGGCTTGACGGCGGGCCGCGGCCGGGGAGGGTTTCGAGGCCTCTGAGGTGTGGCTGGCGCGGGTCGGGGAGGAGCGGCGGTTTGAGGGGGTTCGGGTAGCGCCGGCGCGGGTCGCTGCACGTAGCACATCTTGCCGTTGATGCGTTTGACCACGTAGTCGTCCACGAACAGGTCGGCGATGACGCAGTACTTCGGCGACTCCAGGTGTGGCGGCGAGCGGAAGCAGGGCGCCAGCTTGAGGAAGCGCTCGGCCAGGGAAACGGACAGGTCCATGGTGCCGCTGTACTCCGCGTCGGCGGGGGGCACCGCCGTGCTGGGCAGCTGGCACACGTTGGTCATGGGCTGGTAGACGTACTTGCCTATAGGAGGAGGAGCCAGACCTAAATTAGCCGTCTTTATCAAGCCACAGCAATTCAGAGCAGATAACACAACATTTATTATTTTTACATTTAGTTAGATTAATATCACATGAATTGAAAAGAACGTAATAAAACATATGGGGGACCGGAACGCGCTCCCTGACCACCTGAGGGCACCACAGACGGTGGATGCTTTTAAAAAAGGCTTAAAAACCCTTCTTTTTAAAAAAAGCTTTTTTTCTTTCATAGCTCTTTTTATTGATTTCACATTAAAAATTCAAACCCTCTTCAACACTGCTGTCACTCAAAACAAAAACAACAACAAAAAATCTATAAAAAAGCTTTTTTATAGATATATGCATACTAGTTCTAGCTATTAGGCTCTTCTAGTCCATCCATCCATTTTCTACCGCTTATTCCCTTTCGGGGTCGCGGGGGGCGCTGGCGCCTATCTCAGCTACAATCGGGCGGATGGGGGGGTACACCCTGGACAAGTCGCATTAGTTTTTCTTTTTATTATCTTTTTATTATTATTATTATTTTTTTAATACACTGTAGCACTTTGAAATTGTTTGCTCAATGTAAAGTACTTTTTTTTACAAATAAAATCTATTATTTCCGCCCGATTGTAGCCCCCAGCGACCCCAAAAGGAATAAACGGTTGAAAAATGGATGGATGAATCTATTATTATTATCATTATAATGTTTTCATTTTTTCCTTAGAACAGTGTTTTTCAACAACTGTGCCGTGGCACACCAGTGTGCCATGAGATACAGTCTGGTGTGCCGTAGGAGATTATCTAATTTCACCTATCCATCCATCCATTTTCTACCGCTTATTCCCTTTTGGGGTCGCGGGGGGTATTTGGGTTAAAAACATTTTATGCAAACCAGTATTTATAGTCTGCAAATGATGTGTTGTTGTTGAGTGTCGGTGCTGTCTAGAGCTTGGCAGAGTAACCGTGTAATACTCTTCCCTACCAGTAGGTGGCAGCCGGAAGCTAATTGCTTTGTAGATGTCAGAATCGGGGAGGCAGTGCGCAGGTAAAAAGGTATCTAATGCTTAATCCAAAAATAAACAAAAGGTGAGTACCCCTAAGAAAAGGCACTGAAGCTTAGGGAAGGCTATGTAGAAAAAAATTAAAACTGAACTGGCTACAAAGTAAACAAAAACAGAATGCTGGACGACAGCAAAGACTTACTGTGGAGCAAAGAAGGCGTCCACAAAGTAGATCCCAACATGACGTGACAATCAACAATGTCCCCACAAAGAAGGATAAAAACAACTGAAATATTCTTGTTTGCTAAAACAAAGTAGATGCGGGAAATATTGCTCAGGGGAAAATACCCAAAAAAGAGAAAAAGCCACCAAAATAGCAGGAAAACGGCAAAAAAAAGTCCAAATAAGTCATGATGTGATGTGACAGGTGGTGACAGTACACCTACTTTGAGACAAGAGCTATAGTGATGCATGTTTGGTTATGCTTTAAAGTCATATCCAACAATTTTGACATCGACTTATTACTGTCAACCGAGTTTCGTTTTTTAATGATTTCTGCTGGTATTGGCTCAAAAAAGGTTGAAAAACACTGCCAGAGATAGGCAGTGTTGACGGAATACACAGATTTAGCCATATATCTATTTTAGAAGAGAAATCCCTTTTCATGAAATAATGTTACATTTTAAAAAAATAGCAACTATACAATTAAAAATGTTTATGAGGACAAAAATGAAAATTTTTACAAGATCAGTTCCAACGTTGAGCCAACAAATTGACAATTTTCATGGGAAAATATCACAACGTAATGAGAATAAAGTCCTACTTTAGGGGACAAAATCTGTATTATAGGAGTTGGAAATGCACAGTTTAAAAAAAACGTTGAGGATTAAATCTGAGTTGAATTGAACCAAGTTGCAGTTTCACCAAATAAATTGTAATATTGCAAGAACAGAGTTGTAATTTGACGAGACAAAACGTTTTTAATAATATATTAAAAATTAACAATTATATAATCAATGTTTTGTGACTGAGGATCAAATCTGAATTTTATGAGGTTTGTCCTAATATTATGAGAAAAAAGGAAGTAAT
>NC_084629.1:44551834-44601834 GCF_033978795.1 Nerophis ophidion | reverse complement strand
GCACAAACCACCACGACATCCTCGGTAGGCCCACATAAGGGCAAGGAAAACTCACACCCAGTGGGACGTCGGTGACAATGATGACTATGAGAACCTTGGAGAGGAGGAAAGCAATGGATGTGGAGCGGGTCTAACATGATACTGTGAAAGTTCAAGCCACAATGGATCCAACACAGTCGCGAGAGTCCAGTCCAAAGCGGATCCAACACAGCAGCGAGAGTCCCGTTCACAGCGGAGCCAGCAGGAAACCATCCCAAGCGGAGGCGGATCAGCAACGCAGAGATGTCCCCAGCCGATACACAGGCGAGCAGTACATGGCCACCGGATCGGACCGGACCCCCTCCACAGGGTAGAGTGGGACATAGAAGAAAAATAAAAGAAACGGCAGATCAACTGGTCTAAAAAGGGAGTCTATTTAAAGGCTAGAGTATACAAATGAGTTTTAAGGTGAGACTTAAATGCTTCTACTGAGGTAGCATCTCGAACTGTTACCGGGAGGGCATTCCAGAGTACTGGAGCCCGAACGGAAAACGCTCTATAGCCCGCAGACTTTTTTTGGGCTTTGGGAATCACTAATAAGCCGGAGTCCTTTGAATCTATATATATATAAAAAATGGGTATTTCTGTCTGTCATTCCGTTGTACATTTTTTTTCCTTTTAGGGAAGGCTTTTTGTAGAGAATAAATGATGAATAAAACACTTAATTGAACGGTTAAAAAAAACAAAAAAAATTACCTGCGTCACATGACGGGATTGATTTGTTAATTGGTTATTTATTTATTTATTTATTTATTTGTTCAAGGAAATCATTTTGCAGAGGAGAAAACACAAAAAAAATGTAATTTTGAAACATAGTTTATCTTCAATTTTGACTCTTTAAAATTCAAAATTCAACCGAAAAAAATGAAGAGAAAAACTAGCTAATTCGAATCTTTTTGAAAAAATTAAAAATATAATTTACGGAACATCATTAGTAATTTTTCCTGATTAATATTAATTTTTGATGACATGTTTTAAATAGGTTAAAATCCAATCTGCACTTTGTTAGAATATATAACAAATTGGACCAAGCTATATTTCTAACAAAGACAAATCATTATTTCTTCTACATTTTCCAGAACAAGAATTTTAAAAGAAATTCAAAAGACTTTGAAATATGATTTAAATTTGATTCTACAGATTTTCTAGATTTGCCAGAATATATATTTTTAATTTTAATCACAATAAGTTTGAAGAAATATTTCACAAATATTTCTTGTCGAAAAAACAGAAGCTAAAATGAAGAATTAAATAAAAATGTATTTATTATTCTTTACAATAAAAAAAAAATACTTGAACATTGATTTAAATTGTCAGGAAATAAGATGAAGGAATTTAAAAGGTAAAAAAGTATATGTGTTTAAAAATCCTAAAATCCTTTTTAAGGTTGTATTTTTTCTCTAAAATTGTCTTTCTGAAAGTTATAAGAAGCAAAGTAAAAAAATAAATGAATTTATTTAAACAAATGAAGACCAAGTCTTTAAAATATTTTCTTGGATTTTCAAATTCTATTTGAGTTTTGTCTCTCTTAGAATTAAAAATGTCGAGCAAAGCGAGACCAGCTTGCTAGTAAATAAATACAATTTTAAAAATGGAGGCAGCTCACTGGTAAGTGCTGCTATTTGAGCTATTTTTAGAACAGGCCAGCGGGCGACTCATCTGGTCCTTACAGGCTACCTGGTTGGTGACTCCTGTTCTAGATGCTCTTCTCACTCTTTCTTGTCTCTCCATCTCACAAGCGCACCTTCTTACATACGTCACATACGTACACGCCCTCGCGGAGCAGAAAGGTAGCAGCATGGGTAACGTTAGCTGTGATGCAAGCGGAGCGGTGCGAGTGGTAATACGAGAGAAAGAAGGTGCCAATCTAGTAACAAATGAAGAAAGAATAATTAATTCCCAAGTAAAACCGCAGGGGGTCCATCGTCTGGCGGTGGTTTGGCTTCGAGCGGGGATATGTCGAACAGACAACAGTAATATGTCAAGTGTGAGGCAAAAGCGTTGCTACAAAAAGTAGCACCACTACTAATTTGTAGCATCATTTGAAAAGTACCCGCTAGAGAATGACGAGTGCTTGAAACTCCACATGTCAACATTTTTGTCCGGTGCCACACCAACAAAACGCCGAAGCAACCATTTCCAGATTAACACCATATGAAAAAAATACTCAAGAACAGAAGGAGATAACGTCCGCAGGAACCTACCACATAGCGAAGGACATACAATATTTTATTTCATATTATGCAGCTCATTTTTATTTGACAGATAATGAAATATCTTGTGTGACATCATGCACAAAAGTGCACTTTATTTGTTTTAAACTATTGTAGTGGCGTTCTGTACAAAAAGTGCACTTTAATTAAGTGTTGTTTTGATATTTAAATAGACTTTAAATAGACTCCCTTTTTAGACCAGTTGATCTGCCGTTTCTTTTCTTTTTCTTCTATGTCCCACTCTCCCTTGTGGAGGGGGTCCGGTCCGATCCGGTGGCCATGTACTGCTTGCCGGGGTATCGGCTGGGGACATCTCTGCGCTGCTGATCCGCCTCCGCTTGGGATGGTTTCCTGCTGGCTCCGCTGTGAACGGGACTCTCGCTGCTGTGTTGGATCCGCTTTGGACTGGACTCTCGCGACTGTGTTGGATCCATTGTGGATTGAACTTTCACAGTATCATGTTAGACCCGCTCGACATCCATTGCTTTCCTCCTCTCCAAGGTTCTCATAGTCATCATTGTCACCGACGTCCCACTGGGTGTGAGTTTTCCTTGCCCTTATGTGGGCCTACCGAGGATGTCGTAGTGGTTTGTGCAGCCCTTTGAGACACTAGTGATTTAGGGCTATATAAGTAAACATTGATTGATTGATTGATTGATATGTCATCTTAGTGACATCATGCACAAAAGTGCACTCGTTTTAAAATGTCTCTGACAATCTTGCACTTTCTGTTTTGTAAATGACATGAATGTTTGTGCCACTGCTTAATAACTGTTTAATAAATACACTTTTGGTCAATTGACTTCCCGTATTTCCTTGAGTTGCCGCGGGGGCGCAAATTATTTTAAAAACCAAAGGCATGCGGTAAATTTAGGCCTGCGCTTATACATTTTAGTGTGATGTAAGGATACCATCATGAAAAGCACATTTAATGGGAAAAAAAAAAAACGTTATTATGGTCTTACCTTTACTTATAAATGAAGTCCATGCGCTATCGACGCGACATTTATGAAAATAATAAAAAAAGAACAATAGTGTCACAGTGGCTTACACTTGCATCGCATCTCATAAGCTGGACAACACACTGTGTCCAATGTTTTCACAAAGATAAAATAAGTCATATTTTTGGTTCGTTTAATAGTTAAAACAAATTTACGTTATTGCAATCAGTTGATAAAACGTTGTCCTTTACTATTATAAAAGCTTTTTAAAAAAAAAAAATCTACTACTCTGCTAGCATGTCAGCAGACTGGGGTAGATCCCGCTGAAATCTATGTATTGAATGAATACAGAATCCTTTTGAATCGGAAAAATATCGTTTTTGAATCGAGAATCGAATCGAATCGAAAAAAATCGATATATTATCGAATCGTGACCCCAGGAATCGATATTGAATCGAATCGTGGGAGACCCTAAGATTCACAGCCCTAACAATTAGTTACTATGGTAATCTACGTCACAGCAGCTCAGATGAGGTACCAAGCAGTGTGGGTGGGGAGCGTTTCCACAGAGTGTTTCCGGAGCCTGAAATGCAGGTGTCAGGGACAGACGTGGAAGGAGATTTTTACAACAAAGTTCTTAAAGACCTACTGTAGCAGATTTTAAATCTGCTACAATATGGTTAAAATGACGGACACAATTGTTTCTTCTTTCTTTCTTACCTGTAGTTATCATTACATATATGTATTGTTGCATTTGAACAACTGTTTTGTTGATAATAGAGGTGAATTATTGTTATTATTCATTATCAATAGTGCTATTGGTATTTGTATTGCTCCATTTGTAGTGTAATAATGCTCATTGTCATTTCTGTACACCTACTTTGAGACAAGAACTATAGTGATGCATGTCTGGTTATGCTTAAAAGTCATATCCAACAATTGCGATGACGACTTTTTACTGTCAACTGAGTTTCGTTTTTTTAATGATTTCTGCTGGTGGTGTAGCTGCGGATTTTTCAACGCAAAAAATGTGCCATGGCTCAAAAAGGGTGGATAAGCAATGTTGACAGAATCCCTTTTCATGAAATAATCTTTAAAAAAATAGCAATTATACAAAAAAAAAAAAAAGAGGACAAAAATCCAAACATTTACAAACTGAGTTCCAACGCTATGCCAACAAATTGACAATTTTACTGGGAAAATATCACAACGCAGTGAGAATAACGTTCTTATTTACAGGATTAAAACTGTATTATAGGAGTTGGAATTACACAGTTTAAAAAAAAGTTTGAGGATCAAATCTGAGTTGAATTCCAAATATCGGAACTAAGTTGCAGTGAGGGCTGGGCGATATATCGATATATTCGATATATCGCGGGTTAATAAGTATGTCATTATTTTGATTCAGTAAATATTGATTTACAAAGACAGAATAATGACTAAGTCAATATTGACTTACTAAGACAAAATAATGACATACTTATAGGGGTGTAACGGTTCACAAAAATTTTGTTTCGGTTCGTACCTCGCTGTAAACAATGGCATACCATACATATACACACAGGGTCCATTGCCAGGGTTAATGTGGTCAACATATATAAAATAAAAACTAAATAAGATAAGGCTCAGAATGGTTTCTGAACAAAACCTTTCTACAAATAAAGTGCTTTTTTTGATTAATGATTGATTGATTGAGACTTTTATTGGTAAATTGCACAGTACAGTACATATTGCGTACAATTGACCACTGAATGCAAACACCCCAATAAGTTTTTCAACTTGTTTAAGTCGGGGTCCACGTTCATCAACACTCCACCCCCCAGCCTGGCTAACTTGGCCGTAAGAGGATATATGATCTTATTGTTCTTCCACCATAGAAGTGGGTCAAAATCTAGTTTTTAATGCAATACAGCAACCCCCTGCCACCCTGAACGGGGAAAGCGATAGAAAATGGATAGATGGATGGTCTTAAACCTGCTGCTATGAAAACATTTGTTATTGCTTCAGCCCTGCCTGACTCGCCGAGGAGAGGCTGCTTGAATGTGGTGGTGACGCTTCAAAGGAGTCAGCATGTTTGACGTGTTGGCAGAAGCATACCCTACTGCTGCTGAACCTGCTGCGGGAGATCTTAACGAGGCAGAAGGGTCTTTCAGCTCTGGCTTTTGCATGTTGTTCTAACTCGGTCGGTGCTAGCCTGCCGTGTGTAGTGCCTCGCTCTGCATTCTTTACACAACTTGCGGTGCGCTACCTAATATGTCCATGTGGAAACTCGTTCGGTACACCTCCGGACCGAGTCAAAACCCCCGTACCGAAACGGTTCAACACAAATACACGTACCATTAAACTCCTACATACTTAGTATCTCAGGTATGTAGGACTGTTTTGTGTTTTTTTTTATTTTACGGAAACAATATGGAGATATGTATCGTATACTGCCACTCAGCATATGGAGCGGAAAACACAACCAAAAATATGCTCAACTCATCATGCTTAATTTACAGGACAAAAAAAATACATTTAATTTTTAATTTTTTTAAGACTTTAACATATCGTTACTCGCACAGTACCTACCTTCTCTGCATTGTGTGGTCACGCTGGTGCTTCCTGCTTTTAAGCAGCCATCTTGAGACGGCAGCAGCGCATCAGCATCAGCACAGCAGTTCTTTGAAGGCTCGTAAAATCAAAACCAGAGCAGTTATTAAAACTCTTTTCTCAACTTTTAATCAGAAGGGTTTAATCTCTCTCCTGTGCGAATTTGAAGCCGACACAACACACGCGCTCAGAGGAGATAATGTTTGAAAAAAGGTGACAGGTTTTTACAAAAGTTTTGTTTTGAAGGGGTTATTGCTGAAGGATGTAAATGAATGAAATGTAGGTCTAAGTGAGACCTACATAGAGGTTTTTGTTTCATGTCTCTACGACAGTGGTTCTCAACCTTTTTTCAATGATGTGAACATTTTTTTTAATTCAAGTAACCCCTAATCAGAGCAAAGCATTTTTGGTTGAAAAAAAGAGTAAAAGAAGTAAAATACAGCACTATGTCATCAGTTTCTGATTTATTCAATTGTATAACAGTGCAAAATATTGCTCATTTGTAGTGGCCTTTCTTGAACTATTTGGAAAAAAAGATATACAAATAACTAAAAACTTGTTGAAAAATAAACAAGTGATTCAATTATAAATAAAGATGTCTACACATAGAACTTAAAGTGCCCTCTTTGGGGATTGTAATAGAGATCCATCTAGATTCATTAACTTAATTCTAAACATTTTTCCGCAAAAAAATACATCTTTAACATCAATATTTATGGAACATGTCCACAAAAAATCTAGCTGTCAACACTGACTATTGCATAGTTGTATTTTTTTTCAAAGTTCATATTTTGTTGAACTATTATGCAATAAATATATTTATAATGGACTTTTGAATTGTTAATATTTTTTTAAATATTTAAAAAAAAATCTCACGTACCCCTTGGCATACCTTCAAGTACCCCCATTTGAGAACCACTGCTCTACGACATTCCTACCGGAAGTTAGAAGCAGTTTTGTCTGTGTTTTCTTCCTAGGACCAGTTTTGCCTGTGTTTTCTTCATAGGGGGCGGTAGAGCGCAATTTTGAGTTTTGGGGTTTGTTTCTTTATTAGATCGCAATTTTCGCCTGATGTGTGTGTTGAATTTGGTGAGTTTTGAAGCATGTTAAGGGGGTCAAATTACAGCTCAAAGAGGCGGCGGTATAATAACAATAAAACCTTAGAAATACAATAGGGTCCTCTGTCCCAAAGGGACATTCGCTCCCTAATAAGTCAAATACAAACGAGAGAAATATCCCATAATTCTCTTTTTGTAAAGTAAATTTGTACAGCCGATATGGGCATGGGGTGGTGGTTCCTCTCTTGAAGAAGGGGGACCGGAGGGTGTGTTCCAACTATGGTGGGATCACACTCCTCAGTCTTCCCGGTAAGGTTTATTCAGGTGTACTGGAGAGGAGACTACGCCGGATAGTCGAACCTCGGATTCAGGAGGAACAGTGTGGTTTTCGTCCTGGTCGTGGAACTGTGGACCAGCTCTATACTCTCGGCAGGGTTCTTGAGGGTGCATGGGAGTTTGCCCAACCAGTCTACATGTGCTTTGTGGACTTGGAGAAGGCATTGGACCGTGTTCCTCGGGAAGTCCTGTGGGGAGTGCTCAGAGAGTATCGGACTGTCTTATTGTGGCGGTCCGCTCCCTGTATGATCAGTGTCAGAATTGGTCCGCATTGCCGGCTGTAAGTCGAACACGTTTCCAGTGAGGGTTGGACTCCGCCAAGGCTGTCCTTTGTCACCGATTCTGTTCATAACTTTTATGGACAGAATTTCTAGGCGCAGTCAAGGCGTTGAGGGGTTCCGGTTTGGTGACCGCAGGATTAGGTCTCTGCTTTTTGCAGATGATGTGGTCCTGATGGCTTCATCTGACCGGGATCTTCAGCTCTCACTGGATCGGCTTGCAGCCGAGTGTGAAGCGACCGGAATGAGAATCAGCACCTCCAAGTCCGAGTTGGTTCTCGCCCGGAAAAGGGTGGAGTGCCATCTCCGGGTTGGGGAGGAGACCCTGCCCCAAGTGGAGGAGTTCAAGTACCTAGGAGTCTTGTTCACGAGTGAGGGAAGAGTGGATCGTGAGATCGACAGGTGGATCGGTGCGGCGTCTTCAGTAATGCGGACGCCGCATCGATCCGTTGTGGTGAAGAAGGAGCTAAGCCGGAAGGCAAAGCTCTCAATTTACCGGTCGATCTACGTTCCCATCCTCACCTATGGTCATGAGCTTTGGGTCATGACCGAAAGGATAAGATCACGGGTACAAGCGGCCCAAATGAGTTTCCAGGTCTCTCCCTTAGAGATAGGGTGAGAAGCTCTGCCATCCGGGAGGAACTCAAAGTAAAGCCGCTGCTCCTCCACATGGAGAGGAGCCAGATGAGGTGGTTCGGGCATCTGGTCAGGATGCCACCCGAACGCCTCCCTAGGGAGGTGTTTAGGGCACGTCCAGCTGGTAGGAGGCCACGGGGAAGACCCAGGACACGTTGGGAAGACTATGTCTCCCGGCTGGCCTGGGAACGCCTCGGGATCCTCCGGGAAGAGCTAGACGAAGTGGCTGGGGAGAGGGAAGTCTGGGTTTCCCTGCTTAGGCTGTTGCCCCCGCGACCCGACCTCGGATAAACGGAAGAAGATGGATGGATGGATGGGTATGGGCATCTACATCAAATGTATGATTTGCCTGAGAAGCGGGACAGGACGAAAAAATAAATAAATAAATGACTGCCATTACTCTTTCTTCTCCTCCCAAATTGGTAAAGAGAAACAAAGTAATGCCATAAAACACAATGAGACAAGCTGCTGAAAAATGGCTAAAATGAAAGAGGTGTGAGAGTAAAAAGGTACACATTCAGTGTTTTTTTCCCCCTGCAAACCGCATTATAAGACAAAGGTCGGAGCCTTGATTGCTTGACTGAAGGAGCCTTTCATCACATTTTTAAATGCCACGTCCTGAAAGCAACACAATTACAAAGGGGATGATGAAAGGCATTGTGGGGGATGTAGGCGAGGCAAATGAGGGCGTTGGGCACATGAAAAAAAGGGATATTACGGCTCCTCATTACTAAAATCTAATCACGATGCAGTATGCATAAAAAAAAGCAAAGGCGGCGACTCTTTCCTGAGGTAATGAACCTTGTCATTGTGGAGGGGAGGCGCGGGGGGGGAGAAAACACAAAGATATGGCAACAGTACACAGGCACAAGATAATTACGATATTTATGAGGCCGCTGGGATTCATTATTTAGTGTATTTAGAAGTCGTAGTCGTGCGAGCATCTCGAAGAAAAAGGTTACCGCTGGAATAAGGGCCTTTTTTTAAACCATCAACCAATCAATCAATGTTTATTTATATAGCCCCAAATCACAAATGTCTCAAAGGACTGCACAAATCATTACGACTACAACATCCTCGGAAGAACCCACAAAAGGGCAAGGAAAACTCACACCCAGTGGGCAGGGAGAATTCACATCCAGTGGGACGCCAGTGACAATGCTGACTATGAGAAACCTTGGAGAGGACCTCAGATGTGGGCAACCCCCCCACCTCTAGGGGGGGTTGCCCACATTTAAAAGTAGCACTGATTGTCACGCACACACTAAGTGTGGCGAAATTATTCTCCTCATTTGACCCATCAGCCTTGATCACCCCCTGGGAGGTGGGGGGGAGCAGTGAGCAGCAGCGGTGGCCGCGCCCGGGAATGATTTTTGGATATTTAACCCCCAATTCCACACTGCAAAAAGTCAGCGTTCAAAACCAAGAAAAAAAATATATACAAAAATAGGGCTGGGCGATATATCGATATACTCGCTATATCACGGGTTTGTCTCTGTGCGATATAGAAAATGACTATATCGTGATATCCGAGTATACGTTCTCACGCAGTTGCTTTTAGCTGCTGGCAGGGGTGCCCATTACGTCGATCGCGAGCTACCAGTCGACCGCGGGGGGTGTGTCAGTCCATCTCCAGCCAGGCTTTTAAAAAAAATAGACCTAAAAATGAGTGATCATCAATCTTCACCAAGACGTCACTTAAATGACATTCACGGTACCGGAGGGTCTTGTGAGATGACGCTGGCTGCTGCCAGTTCATTATTATGAAAATATGACCGAGAGGAAGGCGAGAAACACTTTTTATTTCAACAGACTCTCGCGCCGTACCTTCCGTCAAAACTCTAAAGGCCGACTGCACATTTCCTATCTTCACAATAAAAGCCCTGCTTCATGCTGCCTGCGCTAACTAAATACAGAGTCTCGGAAAACTGGCGTGCACAAGTGATCCCTCAGAAAGCTGGCGTGCACATCACTTGTGCACGCCAGCTTTCCAAGACTCTTATTTTGTTAGCGCAGGCAGCATGAAGCAGGGCTTTTATTGTGAAGATAGGAAATGTGCAGTCGGCCTTTAGAGTTTTGACGGAAGGGACGGCGCGAAAGTCTGTTGAAATAAAAAGTGTTTCTCGCCTTCCTCTCTGTCATTTTTTCATAATAATGAACTGGCAGCAGCCAGCGTCATCTCACAAGACCCTCGGGTGCCGTGAATGTCAATCAAGCAAGCTACGGAATTTGCCGCCAATGTTTTTCTTGTAAAGTGTATGGAAGCTGGATGAATGAGATGCCAAAAACCAACCACTTTCATGTGGTATTGTACAGAAAGGACAACTTTTTTTCTCCTCCATTTGAAAATGTGGGCGTTATCATCATTACTGTCTGATTCCAATCAATGCAAGTCATCAGAATCAGGTAATACACCAACTTATATTCTTGTCTTTGTGAAAGAAAGACATCTATATGTGTTACACATGCTTGTATTATCATTAAACACATTTAACTTGTTTACAAAAATGTCTCTTTCATAAATAAATAAATATAAATGATATATATAAATGAGGTAGATCCCCTCGAGTTGGTCAATTGAAAAGTAGCTCGCCTGCAGAAAAAGTGTGGGCACCCCTGGTTTAAGCATTACATACCTTTTTACCTGCACCCTGCCTCCAGCTGTGGTCTGGATATTGGGATCACAACAAACCATCCCCGTCTCACCCGACACATTCCGACTTTTACAAAGCAACCGCCACCGACTGACATGGAGTTTTACGTGGTTACCCTGCCGAGTTCTACCCAGCACAGACACTAAGCAAGGGCACATTATTTGCAGATTATAGTTATTGATCTGCAAAAAATATTTTTCGGACCAATTAGGTGACATTGCATAATTTCCCACGGCACACCAGACAATATCTCACGGCACAGTGGTTGAAAAACACTGGTCTAGTCAATAGAGACTAAATGGGATGCACTACTTGGCAATAAGCAGCGCTGCTGATTCAGAGTGGCTTTAGCGTGAAGCCTATTGCAAGCAGCCAGCCAGCAATAATAGTCCCACTACCACAACACCATTGAGAATTAATTCCCTCAACATGGAACCAGGACCATGGACCCAAGAGGAGGGTCATTCATCCCTACATAACCACCCAACACATTGGTATAAGGTAAATACAGCAAAGTCAGCAAGGCATGTCAATTCCTGATTTACAAAACCCAAGTCCTGTGACGTTGGCACTGTCAGGCTGGGACTTGGTCTTGGTTTGTTTTCCCGAGGTGCAAAGCGAATGGAGGGGAAACGGCGTGAAGGTAAAGACATCTTTATTTTAACACTAATAAACTAAAAAAAACAGGAACAAACAAAAAGCGCTCACAATGGAGGTACAAAACTTGGGCTATGAAACAAAAGACTAGCACAAAGGCTATAAACTATAAACATGAAACAAAAACACTTGCGCGGTGGCATGAATAACAAATCTTGCCGATTGTATTGTACCATATGTCCCGGCAAGAAATCTGCGTTCAAAGGACTCCGGCTTATTAGTGATTCCCAAAGCCCAAAAAAAGTCTGCGGGCTATAGAGCGTTTTCCGTTCGGGCTCCAGTACTCTGGAATGCCCTCCCGGTAACAGTTCGAGATGCTACCTCAGTAGAAGCATTTAAGTCTCACCTTAAAACTCATTTGTATACTCTAGCCTTTAAATAGACTCCCATTTTAGACCAGTTGATCTGCTGTTTCTTTTCTTTTTCTTCTATGTCCCACTCTCCCTTGTGGAGGGGGTCCGGTCCGATCCGGTGGCCATGTACTGCTTGCCTGTGTATCGGCTGGGGACATCTCTGCGCTGCTGAGCCGCCTCCGCTTGGGATGGTTTCCTGCTGGCTCCGCTGTGAACGGGACTCTCGCTGCTGTGTTGGATCCGCTTTGGACTGGACTCTCGCGACTGTGTTGGATCCATAATGGATTGAACTTTCACAGTATCATGTTAGACCCGCTCGACATCCATTGCTTTCCTCCTCTCCAAGGTTCTCATAGTCATCATTGTCACCGACGTCCCACTGGGTGTGAGTTTTCCTTGCCCTTATGTGGGCCTACCGAGGATGTCGTAGTGGTTTGTGCAGCCCTTTGAGACACTAGTGATTTAGGGCTATATAAGTAAACATTGATTGATTGATTGATTGATGAAGCAGATAATCGAGGGCGTGAATGAGGTGATGTTACCGGACTGACCAGCTGGTAACTGTGGCTTAAATAATGAACATGATAAGTGAAAACAGGTGTGAGACAACACAGGTGAACTGATTGGTCGTTATGGTAACAAAACAGGGAGTGAAAAAAAAAGGAACTAAGAGTCCAAAGGTCAATAGCACTCGGTAATCTTAGGCAGTCTCCCATCCAAGTACTAACCAGGCCAGACACTGCTTAGCTTTGAGAACAGATGAGATTGGGGATGCTCAGGGTAGTATGGCCATACAAAACTCATGATCAGACATGACAGAAAACTAAATCAGTTGGCATGGTAAATGCAAAACAGAACTAAATGTCCAAAAAAACTAAACATAGGATGACCAAAACAAAACATGAACCATAGGCGTGACAGGCACGTTGTGTAAATGGTAAATAAAAACAGAATACAATGATTTGCAAACCCTTTTCAACCTATATTCACTTGAATAGACTGCAAATACAAGATAGTTAACTTTCAAACTGGAAAACTTTCTTTTTTTTGTGCAAATATTAGCTCATGTTTCAAAAAAGCTGGCACAAGTGGCAAAAAAGACTGACAAAGCTGAGGAATGCTCATCAAACACTTATTTGGAACATCCCACAGATGAACAGGCTAAGAGGTAACAGGTAGGTGCCATGATTGGGTATAAAATCAGCGTCCATGAAATGCTCAGTCATTCACCAACAAGGACGGGGCGAGGGTCACCACTTTGTGAGCAAATGCGTGAGCAAATTGTTGGAACAGTTAAAGAACAACATTTCTCAATGAGCTATTGCAAGGAATTTAGGAATTTCACCATCCATCCTCTGTAATATCATCAAAAGGTTCTGAGAATCTGGAAAAAAAATCACTGCACGTAAGCGGCAAGGCCAAAAAACCACATTGAATGCCCGTGCAGGCGATACTGCATCAAAAAGTGACATCAGTGTGTAAAGGATATCACTACATGGGCACAGGAAAACTTCATTAAAACACTGTCGGTAAGTACAGTTCGTTGCCATATACTGCTCCCCTCACCTCCCAGGAGGTGATTATGGGTGATGGGTCAAATGCTGAGAATAATTTCGCCACACCGAGTGTATGTGTGACAATCATCGGTACTCTAACTTTTAACTTGCATCTGTAAGTGCAGGTTAAAACTCTACTATGCAAAGTGAAAGCCATTTATCAACAACACCCAGAAACGGCGGCGGTTTCGCTGGGCTTGAACTCATCTAAGATGGACTGATGCAAAGTGGAAAAGTGTTTTTGTGGTCTGACGAGTCCACAATTGAAATAGTTTTTGGAAACTGTGGACGTCGTGTCCTCCGGACCTAAGAGGAAAAGAGACATCCGGACTGTTCTAGGCGCTAAGTTCAAAAGCCAGGATCTGTGATGGTATGGGGGTGTATTAGTGCCCAAGGCATGGGTAACTTACACATCTGTGAAGGCACCATTAATGCTGAAAGGTACATACAGGTTTTGGAGCAACATATGTTGTCATCCAAGCAAAGTCTTTATCTTGGACGCCCCTGCTTATTTCGGCAAGACAATGCCAAGCCACATTCTGCACGTGTTATAACAGCGTGGCTTTGAAGTAAAACAGTGCGTGTACTAGACTGGCCTGCCTGTAGTCCAGACCTGTCTCCCATTGAAAATGTGTGGCGTATTTTGCATTCTAAAATAGGACAGCTTAAGTTTAAGAACTTAAGGTGTAAACCAAGCAAGAATGGGAAAGAATTCCACCTGAAAAGCTTCAAAAATTGGTCTACTCAGTTTATGTTTACGTTTACTGAGTGTTGTTAAAAGAAAGGTCATGTAACACAGTGGTAAAAATGCCCCTGTGCCAACTTTTTTTTACAATAGGTTGCTGCCATTAAATTGTAAGTTGTGATTTTTTGCCCAAAAAAAATTAAGTTTCTTAGTTCGAACATTAAATATCTTGTCTTTGGAGTCTAGAATAAAGGTTGAAAATTATTTTTATGTACGATTTACCCAATGGGCCAACTTCACTGGTTTTGGGTTTTGTATATTCCCAATGAAACATCAGAGTGTTGGTCTTGCTTGGTTACGGGTACTTGCCAGTGTCATTTATTGAACAGGCGTCCACCTGCAGACCACACGTATCTCTTATGCGTGAATGCCATCTACTGGCCGTACTTATCATTACTCCACATACCAAATAAATGAGCTTCGAGGTCGGTAAGCACAACCAGAACAAATACATACATTGTGAATTACTTAGCATTTCATGGAAGCTGCTTTAATACCTAATTATGGCACCCACCTGTTCCCAATTAGCCTGCACACCTGTGGGATTTTCAAAAATAGGTGTTTGACGAGCATTCCTCGACTTTATCAGTATTTATTGCCACTTTTCCCAACTTTTTTGTCACGTGTTACTGGCATCAAATTCTAAAGGTAATGATTATTTGCAAAAAAAATGTTTATCAGTTTTAACATCAAATATGTTGTCTTTGTAACATATTTAACTGAAAATGGGTTGAAAATGATTTGCAGATTGTTGTATTCCGTTTATATTTACATCTAACACAATTTCCCAACAATATATAGATATATATATATATATATATATATATATATATATATATATATATACATATATACATACATATATACATATATATATATACATATATGTATATATATATATATATATACATATATATATATGTATATATGTATGTATATATATATACATACATATATACATACATATATATATATATACATACATACATATATACATACATATACATATATATATATATACATACACATATAAGAAATACTTGAATTTCAGTGTTGCTGGCATCAAATTCTAAAGTTAATGATTATTTGCAAAAAAAAATGTTTATCAGTTTTAACATCAAATATGTTGTCTTTGTAGCATATTCAACTGAAAATGGGTTGAAAATGATTTGCAGATTGTTGTATTCCGTTTATATTTACATCTAACACAATTTCCTAACTATATATATATATATATATATATATATATATATATATATATATATACATATATACATATATATATATACATATATGTATATATGTATGTATATATATATATATACATATATATATATATTTATATATGTATGTATATATATATATACATACATATATACATATATATATATATACATACATACATATACATATATATATATATATACATACATACATATACATATATATATATATACATACACATATAAGAAATACTTGAATTTCAGTGAATTCTAGCTATAAATCTACTCCTCCCCTCTGAGTATGTTGTACACTTATTATGACCATGTTTAGCCACCAAAAACAAAGCTCAGCAACATGTTCAGTCTTTTGGTTACGGGTATTTTCCACTCTTTTGTTGAAATGGTTGAAACATATCATTTTATCTTGCTTTTGTCAAGCTTGAACTGTGGATGTTTGTGCTTCCTCGATGCAAGGATGATGTGGGACTAGTCAGGCCTGAATGTAAGTACATGATATTTATTAAATAAACAAACAAACTACGAAAAGGCAAACCAAGGACGCGCTCTGTGGCGGATAAAAATCTATACTATACTTAAAACAAAACAGCACAATGGCATGACTATGTACAAACAAAACAAAACTAGCACAATGGCATAAATACAAAAACTTACACGGCATGGGTAGGGTGCGTGCGCATGTGTGTTCAACACAGTCCAGTAGGTAAAGAAGCCAGGCCGAGGAAAGGAAAACAAACGACTTAAATACTGCTGTGGTAATTAAAACCAGGTGTGAGAGGCTGAGGACCAGGTGGAAAACTATTGATTGATTGATTGATTGATACTTTTATTAGTAGATTGCACAGTTCAGTACATATTCCGCACAATTGACCACTAAATGGTAACACCCCAATAAGTTTTTCAACTTGTTTAAGTCGGGGTCCACGTAACTCAATTCATGGTACAAATATATACTATCAACATAATACAGTCATCACACAAGTTAATCATCATAGTATGTACATTGAATTATTTACATTATTTACAATCCGGGGGGTGGGATGAGGAGCTTTGGTTGATATCAGAACTTCAGTCATCAACAATTGCATCAACAGAGAAATGTGGACATTGAAACAGTGTAGGTCTTATTTAGTAGGATATTGAGTTCAGATAGCATAAGAACAAGTATATACATTAGAAGTACATTTGAGTTGTTTATAATCCGGGGAGATGGGATGTGAACGGAGGAGGGTATTAGTAAAGTGTTGAAGTTGCCTGGAGGTGTTGTTTTAGAGCGGTTTTGAAGGAATATAGAGATGCACTTACTTTTATACCTGTTGGGAGTGCATTCCACATTGATGTGGCATAGAAGGAGAATGAGTTAAGACCTTTGTTAGATCGAAATCTGGGTTTAACGTGGTTTGTGGAGCTCCCCCTAGTGTTGTGGTTATGGCGGTCATTTACGTTAAGGAAGTAGTTTGACATGTACTTCGGTATCAAGGAGGTGTAGCGGATTTTATAGACCAGGCTCAGTGCAAGTTGTTTTACTCTGTCCTCCACCCTGAGACAGCCCACTTTGGAGAAGTGGGTTGGATTGAGGTGTGATCTGGGGTGGAGGTCTAAAAGTAACCGGATTAGCTTATTCTGGGATGTTTGGAGTCTAGATTTGAGGGTTTTGGAGGTGCTGGGGTACCAGGAGGTGCAAGCGTAATGGAAGAAGGGTTGAATGAGAGTTCCCGCTAGAATCCTCAAGGTGCTTTTGTTGACCAGAGAGGAGATTCTGTAGAGGAATCTCGTTCTTTGGTTGACCTTTTTGATCACCTTGGTTGCCATTTTATCACAGGAAAGATTAGCCTCTAGAATGGAACCTAGGTAGGTGATCTCATCCTTCCTGGTGATAACAATGTCACCCACTTTTATAGTGAAGTCACTGACCTTCTTAAGTTTGATATGGGACCCAAATAGGATGGATTCCGTTTTACCTAAGTGTATGGATAGCTTGTTGTCAGCGAGCCAGGTGCAAATATTGAGGGGTTCAGCACTGAGGATTTGTTCCACCTGTGACTTGTCCTTGCCGGATACCAGCAGGGCCGAGTCATCCGCAAACAGGAACAATTCACAGTGGCATGCTGATGGCATGTCATTCACGTATATTAGGAACAGTAAAGGTCCTAGTATACTCCCCTGAGGGACTCCACAGCTTACTGAGAGGGTTGGCATGGAAACAAACAAAACCAGGAAGTGCAAAATGTGAAGCAAGAGTCCAAAAACAAAACAGAACAGGACCAAACATAAACCTGATTTACAGGCATGACAGCTTTAGTGTTAAATTTCTTGTTTATTTATTTCCTAATTTATTAAAAAAAATAAAAATAAAAAATCATATATATATATATATATATATATATTTATATATATAAAATCTACATAATTAGCTGATTAGAAAAACAGCAAATGACTACACCCAGTGCAGACCTGTGCTATCACACATTTAATGTCAATAATCATTGAACGGAACCTAACTCATACAAAGCTTAAGGTTGTTTTTTTTTTTTGTTTCTTTTTCATAAGAGTGTAGCAGGAAAAGGAAGTAGCTTTTTCCATCTGGCACGCTTCGTCTGCTTTATCCTGCGCCGTGGCCTGCTATTTAATAGAGAAGCTCCTCTCTGAATAATGCAGGAGCGTTCATTCATCTCTCAGTCTTGTCAGAGAGCTTTAACATCATTCCATCCATGTTTCCGCTCGGCCTTAAAGAATGCGGCCGGACGGAAAATGTCGGCGAGCTTTAACAAGACCGATGAGTCCGGGCCCAGATAGTCCTTTCAATATTGGTTTTCTTCAGAAGTAACGAGTAAGTCCTTAACAAGTCAGTCAGACTCCAACCGACAAGGCTAAGTGAGCAGAAACAAATATTTCAACAAATGATGTCATTTTTCGCAGTACTCCGCTCATACTGTCAGAGAAAGGTCTTGCATGGTCGCCGCAGTTTCATATTTCAGCAAAGGGGGAAGGCCTGGACGAGCGTCATGTGAAACTGCTTGTTTCCTGTCTCATGACTACTCGCGGTACGCCAACCTTGGGGTTCAACGCACGCATTGTCCTCATGGTTGTGAAGACATCCACTAAACAAGATGGGCCTTTGTCGTTTAGAACAAAGGATGTAGCATGGGTGTTTTGCAAAAAAAAAAAAAGGCATTGTTGATGCTACGATGATCCGCAAAATCCTCTTTGCACTAAAAGCATTGTCGCTGCTAAATAAACCAGAGCTACACTACATATTAAGACTTAGGAGCGCTCTAATGGCAAAACGAAAGCTGGGTTATTGCAATGTCCAACTTGTCCGTTTGAATGAAAACAAAAGGGAGAATTTCACATAAATACTTTGAAATACACAAGCTTTGGTCAGCCCTCGTGTGTATTTAGGGCCGGGCGATATATCGATATACTCGATTTATCGGCGGGTTTGTCTCTGTGCGATATAGAAAATCAATCAATCAATGTTTATTTATATAGCCCCAAATCACAAATGTCTCAAAGGACTGCACAAATCATTACGACTACGACATCCTCGGAAGAACCCACAAAAGGGCAAGGAAAACTCACACCCAGTGGGCAGGGAGAATTCACATCCAGTGGGACGCCAGTGACAATGCTGACTATGAGAAACCTTGGAGAGGACCTCAGATGTGGGCAACCCCCCCCCCTCTAGGGGACCGAAAGGAATGGATGTCGAGCGGGTCTAACATGATACTGCGAAAGTTCAATCCATAGTGGCTCCAAGACAGCAGCGAGAGTCCCGTCCACAGGAAACCATCTCAAGCGGATCAGCAGCGTAGAGATGTCCCCAACCGATACAGGCGAGCGGTCCATCCTGGGTCCCGACGAGCGGTCCATCCTGGGTCTCGACTCTGGACAGCCAGTACTTCATCCATGGTCATCGGACCGGACCCCCTCCACAAGGGAGGGGGGGACATAGGAGAAAAAAAAGAAGCGGCAGATCAACTGGTCTAAAAAAGAGGTCTATTTAAAGGCTAGAGTATACAGATGAGTTTTAAGGTGAGACTTAAATGCTTCTACTGAGGTAGCATCTCGAACTGTTACCGGGAGGGCATTCCAGAGTACTGGAGCCCGAACGGAAAACGCTCTATAGCCCGCAGACTTTTTTTGAGCTCTAGGAATCACTAATAAGCCGGAGTCTTTTGAAGGCAGATTTCTTGCCGGGACATATGGTACAATACAATCGGCAAGATAGGATGGAGCTAGACCGTGTAGTATTTTATACGTAAGTAGACTATGACTATATCGTGATATTCTCACGCAGTTGCTTTTAGCTGCGGGCATTACACTACATGCTCTTCTCACTCTCTTTCTTGTCTCTCCTTCTCACAGACACAAAACAGGCGCACCTTCTTACATAAAGTGGGGCAAAAAAGTATTTAGTCAGCCAGCGATTGTGCAAGTTCTCCCACTTAAAATGATGACAGAGGTCTGTAATTTTCATCATAGGTACACTTCAACTGTGAGAGACAGAATGTGGAAAAAAAATCCAGGAATTCACATTGTAGGATTTTTAAAGAATTTATTTGTAAATGATGGTGGAAAATAAGTATTTGGTCAACCATTCAAAGCTCTCACTGATGGAAGGAGGTTTTGGCTCAAAATCTCACGATACATGGCCCCATTCATTCTTTCCTTAACACGGATCAATCGTCCTGTCCCCTTAGCAGAAAAACAGCCCCAAAGCATGATGTTTCCAACCCCATGCTTAACAGTAGGTATGGTGTTCTTGGGATGCAACTCAGTATTCTTCTTCCTCCAAACACGACGAGTTGAGTTTCTACCAAAATGGATACATGGATGATACAGCAGAGGATTGGGAGAATGTCATGTGGTCAGATGAAACCAAAATAGAACTTTTTGGTATAAACTCAACTCGTCGTGTTTGGAGGAAGAAGAATACTGAGTTGCATCCCAGGAACACCATACCTACTGTGAAGCATGGGGGTGGAAACATCATGCTTTGGGGCTGTTTTTCGGCTAAGGGGACAGGACGATTGATCCGTGTTAAGGAAAGAATGAATGGGGCCATGTATCGTGAGATTTTCAGCCAAAACCTCCTTCCATCAGTGAGAGCTTTGAATGGTTGACCAAATACTTATTTTCCACCTTAATTTACAAATAAATTCTTTAAAATTCCTACAATGTGAATTCCTGGATTTTTTTTCACATTCTGTCTCTCACAGTTGAAGTGTACCTATGATGAACATTACAGACCTCGGTCATCATTTTAAGTGGGAGAACTTGCACAATCGGGGGCTGATTAAATACTTTTTTGCCCCACTGTACGTCGCATACTGTCGAGCATGCAACGTCATACGCCCTCGCGGAACAGAAACGTTGGGTAAATAAATACAGTTTTGGTCAATTGACTTAGAACTAGGGCTGGGCGATATACTCGATATAGCGCGGGTTTGTGTCTGTGCGATATAGAAAATGACTTTATCGTAGGGGTGTAACGGTAGGTGTATTTGTATTGAACCGTTTCGGTACGGGGGTTTCGGTTCGGTGCGGAGGTGTACCGATCGAGTTTACAGACGGACATATTAAGTAACGTAAACAATACTTAAACAATTTGAGGCATTTAAGAAACTCTGCCCAGACAGCCCCGCAAAAGAGAACATGTTCGGTGAAAAGCGGACGTATGGTCAGTCTATCCTAGCCCGGTCGCTGCTAGCACCGGACATGTCCTCTTTTGCTAGCATGCTACTAGTAATAAGGAGCATCATTTAAAAAAGTGACCTGCTAGAGAATGAAGAGTGCTTACTCCGCATGTCAACATCTAAATTCGGTGCCACATGCCCACACCGTCAAAATGCCGAGCCAGCCATACAGGTCACACTGAGGGTGGCCGTACAAACCACTTTAAAACGGTTATATATATGCGCCACACTGTGAACCCACACCAAAAAAGAATGACAAACACATTTCGGGAGAACATCCACACCGTAACACAACATTAAAACAACAGAACAAATACCCAGAATACCTTGAAGCACTAACTCTTCCGGGACGCTACAATATACACCCCCCCCCCCTGACCCCGCCCACCTCAACCTCCTCATGCGCAGTCAGGGAGAGCATGTCCCCAATTCCAAGCTGCTGTTTTGAGGAATGTTATCAAAAATAATGCACTTTGTGGGGCGGTATAGCTTGGTTGGTAGAGCGGCCGTGCCAGCAACTTGAGGGTTGCAGGTTCGATTCCCGCTTCCGCCTTCCTAGTCTCTGCCGTTGTGTCCTTGGGCAAGACACTTTACCCACCTGCTCCCAGTGCCACCCACACTGGTTTAATTGTAACTTAGATATTGGGTTTCATTATGTAAAGCGCTTTGAGTCACTAGAGGAAAAAGCGCAATATAAATATAATTCACTTCACTTCACTTTGTGACTTCAATAATAAATATGGCATTTTTGTCCATTACTTGAGTTGATTTATTTAGGAAAGCCTTATTACATTGTTTAATGCATCCAGCAGGGCATCACAACACCATCACTCCATCCAATTTCTACCGTTTATTCCCTTTTAGGGGTCGCGGGGGGCGCTGGCGCCTATCTCAGCTACAATCGGGCGGAAGGCGGGGTACACCCTGGACAAGTCGCCACCTCATCGCAGGGCCAACACAGATAGACAGACAACATTCACACACTAGGGACCATTTAGTGTTGCCAATCAACCTATCCCCAGGTGCATGTCTTTGGAAGTGGGAGGAAGCCGGAGTACCCGGAGGGAACCCACGCACTCACGGGGAGAACATGCAAACTCCACACAGATTTGAACCCAGGACTGCAGGAACTTCGTATTGTGAGGCAGACGCACTAACCCCTCTGCCACCGTGAAGCCCGCATCACAACACAATTTGGCATAATAATGTGTTAATTCCCCGACTGTATACATCGGTATCGGTTGATATCGGAATCGGTAATTAAGAGATGGACAATATCGGAATTATATTTATATAGTGCTTTTCTCTAGTGACTCAAAGCGCTTTACATAGTGAAACCCAATATCTAAGTTACATTTAAACCAGTGTGGGTGGCACTGGGAGCAGGTGGGTAAAGTGTCTTGCCCAAGGACACAACGGCAGTGACTAGGATGGCGGAAGCGGGAATCGAACCTGGAACCCTCAAGTTGCTGGCACGGCCACTCTACCAACCGAGCTATGCCGCCATTATAGGACATCTCTAGAATTGACCGATCTCCATCCATCCATCCATCATCTTCCGCTTATCCGAGGTCTAAGCAGGGAAGCCCAGACTTCCCTCTCCCCAGCCACTTCGTCTAGCTCTTCCCGGGGGATCCCGAGGCGTTCCCAGGCCAGCCGGGAGACATAGTCTTCCCAACGTGTCCTGGGTCTTCCCCGTGGCCTCCTACCGGTTGGACGTGCCCTAAACACCTCCCTAGGGAGGCGTTCGGGTGGCATCCTGACCAGATGCCCGAACCACCTCATCTGGCTCCTCTCGATGTGAAGGAGCAGCGGCTTTACTTTGAGTTCCTCCCGGATGGCAGAGCTTCTCACCCTATCTCTAAGGGAGAGACCTGGAAACTCATTTGGGCCGCTTGTACCCGTGATCTTATCCTTTCGGTCATGACCCAAAGCTTATGACCATAGGTGAGGATGGGAACGTAGATCGACCGGTAAATTGAGAGCTTTGCCTTCCGGCTCAGCTCCTTCTTCACCACAACGGATCGGTACAACGTCCGCATTACTGAAGACGCCGCACCGATCCGCCTGTGGATCTCACGATCCACTCTTCCCCCACTCGTGAACAAGACTCCTAGGTACTTGAACTCCTCCACTTGGGGCAGGGTCTCCTCCCCAACCCGGAGATGGCACTCCACCCTTTTCCGGGCGAGAACCATGGACTCGGACCTGGAGGTGCTGATTCTCATTCCGGTCGCTTCACACTCGGCTGCGAACCGATCCAGTGAGAGCTGAAGATCCCGGTCAGATGAAGCCATCAGGACCACATCATCTGCAAAAAGCAGAGACCTAATCCCGCGGTCACCAAACCGGAACCCCCTCAACGCCTTGACTGCGCCTAGAAATTCTGTCCATAAAAGTTATGAACAGAATCGGTGACAAAGGACAGCCTTGGCGGAGTCCAACCCTCACTGGAAATGTGTTCGACTTACTGCCGGCAATACGGACCAAGTTCTGGCACTGATCATACAGGGAACGGACCGTTTTATTAGTGCTGCGAGCTACACCGGACCGATCTCATTCATGGATATTTAGCATAGGAATCTGCGGCATAAAAATCCCTGATCGGAACATCCTTAGTCTGAGGCCAAGTTCTTGGGAAACCTGTAAATTCAAAAGTGGTCCTAAACGTTGAAAGTGTATCAATCAATCAATCAATGATTATTTATATAGCCCTAAATCACTAGTGTCTCAAAGGGCTGCACAAACCACAATGACATCCTCGGTAGAGCCCACATAAGGGCAAGGAAAACTCACCCCAGTAGGACGTCAGTGACAATGATGACTAGGAAAACCTTGGAGAGGACCGCATATGTCCCCCAGGGGACCGAAAGCAATGGATGTCGAGCAGGCCTAACATGAAACTGTGAAAGTTCAATCCATAGTGGATCCAACACAACTGTGAGAGTAGCAAACAAGAAATAGAAATGAAGCCGGCTTATCGTGAAGAGGCCCTGGGGACACATTAATATTGTAGTCCAATTAAGTAACTTAATGATGCATTGTCATAAGCTCCTGCTTATCAAGCACACATCTGGGCATTAGAAATGTTCCCCCTTTGCCGGGTTGCGGAAGTGAAAAAAAATCGAAGACGCAGGAGCAAACTGAGGAGACGCTTACCGATTAGGACTTTGATTTTCAACTTAATGAGTAATTACCTCGCCTGATGATTGTAATCAGTTTGCACAGGACCAATGGAAAGAAAAAAAGCAGTCCGTTCTATTAGTGCTGCGAGCTACACCTCTCATCAAACACGACGTATCGGCGCGGACACTAAGCACGGGCTTATTAGGACTAACGAGAGGCTCGGACTGACGCTGTCACCAGCTGCGATCTCAGTGTAATGCTACGGAAAAGCCACAGCTGCGTGCGAACCACCGAAAGGCTGCACGGCAACAAACACAATCCCCTGCTGTTGGCATGAAAAAGCACAAAAAAAAAAACACACACAAAAAAAAAATCCTGAAGATAATGATCTTGCAAGAAAAGCACGTTCCCAAAGGCCAGACAATTTAAACGTTTAGTGTGCAGTCTCTCCTCCTATGGAGGTTTCTGTTTGCTTTTTAATAAGGGGGATATGTACAAGAAGGATCTTCACGGGAAATCTACTTATCTTGAGTCAAAAACAACATGTCAGTCTTCACTCCTCAGTATTATCAATCAATCAATTAATATTTATTTATATAGCCCCATATCACAAATGTCTCAAAGGACTGCACGAATCATTACGACTACAACATCCTCGGAAGAACCCACGAAAGGGCAAGGAAAACTCACACCCAGTGGGACCCCAAAAAGGTTCCCGACCCCTGAACTAGAGGTAGGTGAACCCAATTAGTACCCATGGTAACCAAAACAATCCCTGAGGTGCACAAAACAGGAACTAAGGGAGTCCAAAACTAACAGAACCTGACTAAACAAAACATAATCCTATGTCCCCCCCCTCCCTTGTGGAGGGGGTCCGGTCCGATGACCATGGATAAAGTACTGGCTGTCCAAAGTTGAGACCCAGGATGGACCGCTCGCCTGTATCGGTTGGGGACATCTCTACGCTGCTGATCCGCCTCCGCTTGGGATGGTTTCCTGTGGACGGGACTCTCGCTGCTGTCTTGGATCCGCTTGAACTGAACTCTCGCGGCTGTGTTGGAGCCACTATGGATTGAACTTTCACAGTATCATGTTAGACCCGCTCGACATCCATTGCTTTCGGTCCCCTAGAGGGGGGGGGGGGGTTGCCCACATCTGAGGTCCTCTCCAAGGTTTCTCATAGTCAGCATTGTCACTGGCGTCCCACTGGATGTGAATTCTCCCTGCCCACTGGGTGTGAGTTTTCCTTGCCCTTTTGTGGGTTCTTCCGAGGATGTTGTAGTCGTAATGATTTGTGCAGTCCTTTGAGACATTTGTGATTTGGGCCTATATAAATAAACATTGATTGATCAATCAGTCAATCAATCAAAGAACCCACAAAAGGGCAAGGAAAACTCACACCCAGTGGGCAGGGAGAATTCACAACCAGTGGGACCCCAAAAAGGTTCCCGACCCCTGAACTAGAGGCAGGTGAACCCAATTAGTACCCAAGGTAACCAAAACAATCCCTGAGGTGCACAAAACAGGAACTAAGGGAGTCCAAAACTAACAGAACCTGACTAAACAAAACATAATGCTATGCCCCCCCCTCCCTTGTGGAGGGGGTCCGGTCCGATGACCATGGATGAAGTACTGGCTGTCCAGAGTCGAGACCCAGGATGGACCGCTCGTCGGGACCCAGGATGGACCGCTCGCCTGTATCGGTTGGGGACATCTCTACGCTGCTGATCCGCTTGAGATGGTTTCCTGTGGACGGGACTCTCGCTGCTGTCCTGGATCCGCTTGAACTGAACTCTCGCGGCTGTGTTGGAGCCACTATGGATTGAACTTTCACAGTATCATGTTAGACCCGCTCGACATCCATTGCTTTCGGTCCCCTAGAGGGGGGGGTTGCCCACATCTGAGGTCCTCTCCAAGGTTTCTCATAGTCAGCATTGTCACTGGCGTCCCACTGGATGTGAATTCTCCCTGCCCACTAGGTGTGAGTTTTCCTTGCCCTTTTGTGGGTTCTTCCGAGGATGTTGTAGTCGTAATGATTTGTGCAGTCCTTTGAGACATTTGTGATTTGGGGCTATATAAATAAACATTGATTGATTGATTGATTGATCAATCAGTCAATCAATCAAAGAACCCACAAAAGGGCAAGGAAAACTCAAACCCAGTGGGCAGGGAGAATTCACAAACAGTGGGACCCCAAAAAGGTTCCCGACCCCTGAACTAGAGGCAGGTGAACCCAATTAGTACCCATGGTAACCAAAACAATCCCTGAGGTGCACAAAACAGGAACTAAGGGAGTCCAAAACTAACAGAACCTGACTAAACAAAACATAATCCTATGTCCCCCCCCTCCCTTGTGGAGGGGGTCCGGTCCGATGACCATGGATGAAGTACTGGCTGTCCAGAGTCGAGACCCAGGATGGACCGCTCGTCGGGACCCAGGATGGACCGCTCGCCTGTATCGGTTGGGGACATCTCTACGCTGCTGATCCGCTTGAGATGGTTTCCTGTGGACGGGACTCTCGCTGCTGTCTTGGATCCGCTTTGAACTGAACTCTCGCGGCTGTGTTGGAGCCACTATGGATTGAACTTTCACAGTATCATGTTAGACCCGCTCGACATCCATTGCTTTCGGTCCCCTAGAGGGGGGGGGGGGGGGGGGTTGCCCATATCTGAGGTCCTCTCCAAGGTTTCTCATAGTCAGCATTGTCACTGGCGTCCCACTGGATGTGAATTCTCCCTGCCCACTGGGTGAGTTTTCCTTGCCCTTTTGTGGGTTCTTCCGAGGATGTTGTAGTCGTAATGATTTGTGCAGTCCTTTGAGACATTTGTGATTTGGGGCTATATAAATAAACATTGATTGATTGATTGATTGATCAATCAGTCAATCAATCAAAGAACCCACAAAAGGGCAAGGAAAACTCACACCCAGTGGGCAGGGAGAATTCACATCCAGTGGGACCCCAAAAAGGTTCCCGACCCCTGAACTAGAGGCAGGTGAACCCAATTAGTACCCAAGGTAACCAAAACAATCCCTGAGGTGCACAAAACAGGAACTAAGGGAGTCCAAAACTAACAGAACCTGACTAAACAAAACATAATCCTATGTCCCCCCCCTCCCTTGTGGAGGGGGTCCGGTCCGATGACCATGGATGAAGTACTGGCTGTCCAGAGTCGAGACCCAGGATGGACCGCTCGCCTGTATTGGTTGGGGACATCTCTACGCTGCTGATCCGCTTGAGATGGTTTCCTGTGAACGGGACTCTCGCTGCTGTCCTGGATCCGCTTGAACTGAACTCTCGCGGCTGTGTTGGAGCCACTATGGATTGAACTTTCACAGTATCATGTTAGACCCGCTCGACGTCCATTGCTTTCGGTCCCCTAGAGGGGGGGGTTGCCCACATCTGAGGTCCTCTCCAAGGTTTCTCATAGTCAGCATTGTCACTGGCGTCCCACTGGATGTGAATTCTCCCTGCCCACTGGGTGTGAGTTTTCCTTGCCCTTTTGTGGGTTCTTCCGAAGATGTTGTAGTCGTAATGATTTGTGCAGTCCTTTGAGACATTTGTGATTTGGGGCTATATAAATAAACATTGATTGATTGATTGATTGATCAATCAGTCAATCAATCAAAGAACCCACAAAAGGGCAAGGAAAACTCACACCCAGTGGGCAGGGAGAATTCACATCCAGTGGGACGCCAAAAAGGTTCCCGACCCCTGAACTAGAGGCAGGTGAACCCAATTAGTACCCATGGTAACCAAAACAATCCCTGAGGTGCACAAAACAGGAACTAAGGGAGTCCAAAACTAACAGAACCTGACTAAACAAAACATAATCCTATGTCCCCCCCCCCTCCCTTGTGGAGGGGGTCCGGTCCGATGACCATGGATGAAGTACTGGCTGTCCAGAGTCGAGACCCAGGATGGACCGCTCGTCGGGACCCAGGATGGACCGCTCGCCTGTATCGGTTGGGGACATCTCTACGCTGCTGATCCGCTTGAGATGGTTTCCTGTGGACGGGACTCTCGCTGCTGTCTTGGAGCCACTATGGATTGAACTTTCACAGTATCATGTTAGACCCGCTTGACATCCATTGCTTTCGGTCCCCTAGAGGGGGGGGGTTGCCCACATCTGAGGTCCTCTCCAAGGTTTCTCATAGTCAGCATTGTCACTGGCGTCCCACTGGATGTGAATTCTCCCTGCCCACTGGGTGTGAGTTTTCCTTGCCCTTTTGTGGGTTCTTCCGAGGATGTTGTAGTCGTAATGATTTGTGCAGTCCTTTGAGACATTTGTGATTTGGGGCTATATAAATAAACATTGATTGATTGATTGATAACAGAACCTGACTAAACAAAACATAATTCGAGCCACGGATCATGCCAGATTCTATCATCCAAGCCGGTCTAGTCGTGCATGATCATGCAGCAAGATGCACTGGACAAACATCCAGAAACGATGCTTTTCCCACAGCCAAACAAGCCAAAACGACATAAAATAAAATACAAATGATGTAACACGGTACAGACTTGGTAAACGGAACAGGCGTGGTCCCGCGAACTTAAGATAAGCACAGGAAAGGATGAAGCCTTTCATTTCAATCACGAGGGATATCCTGAAACTCTAAATCTGATGATTGCGCGACAAAGATTACATCTTGAACACTTTAAGCTCTGACTGGCGGCTGCAAAGTGGATGGCCGTTGTGCTCCGCCGTGATCAGTGGGTTTTCCGAGCAGCCACAGATGGGATAAACTAAGGCATGCCCGGAGAGACAGACAACCTGTCAGGTTGAAGTTCGCCTGCCGTGATTGGTCGGCGATGTCAAAGTGTCAGGCCGAGCGTGGAGAAGAGAGTCTTCGGAAGGGAGTGAAAATACCCCTGACATTTCTATACGGGAAAAGAGAAATGCTGACCTTTAAGCGGAGCACAGCACCCTGTCAATAAAAGATATCCTGGGACCCCCTTGTTGCTTGTCAGGAAAGACAACACAACCATCTGGAAAAATAGTAAAAGATGGACGCGGAACATTGAAATGTCGTATATACTCAGTGACCTCGTGGTTAGAGTGTCGGCCCTGAAAACGGTAGGTTGTGAGTTCAAACCCCGGCCGAGTCACACCAAAGACTATAAAAATGGGCACTAAGCATCAAGGGTTGGAATTGGGGGTTAAATCACCCAAAAATGATTCCCGGGCGCGACCACAGCTTCTGCCCACTGCTCCCCTCTCCTCACAGGGGGTGAACAAGGAGATGGGTCGAATGCAGAGGACAAATTTCACCACACCTAGTCTCCCGTCCAAAGGCAAAACCCAGTAACTCAATGTTGGTCAAAACTGAGCTGATAATAATTTGGGGGTTCCTAGGTGATATGCTTTACATTCGTGTATGCGATATTGTAATTTGTTCAGTAAGTCAATCAATCAATCAATCAATGTTTACTTATATAGCCCTAAATCACTAGTGTCTCAAAGGGCTGCACAAACCACAACACAAACCACTACGACATCCTCGGTAGGCCCACATAAGGGAAAGGAAAACTCACACCCAGTGGGACGTCGGTGACAATGATGACTATGAGAACCTTGGAGAGGAGGAAAGCAATGGATGTCGAGCGGGTCTAACATGATACTGTGAAAGTTCAATCCACAATGGATCCAACACAGTCGCGAGAGTCCAGTCCAAAGCGGATCCAACACAGCAGCGAGAGTCCCGTTCACAGCGGAGCCAGCAGGAAACCATCCCAAGCGGAGGCGGATCAGCAACGCAGAGATGTCCCCAGCCGATACACAGGCAAGCAGTACATGGCCACCGGATCGGACCGGACCCCCTCCACAAGGGAGAGTGGGACATAGAAGAAAAAGAAAAGAAACGGCAGATCAACTGGTCTAAAAAGGGAGTCTATTTAAAGGCTAGAGTATACAAATGAGTTTTAAGGTGAGACTTAAATGCTTCTACTGAGGTAGCATCTCGAACTGTTACCGGGAGGGCATTCCAGAGTACTGGAGCCCGAACGGAAAACGCTCTATAGCCCGCAGACTTTTTTTGGGCTTTGGGAATCACTAATAAGCCGGAGTCCTTTGAACACAGATTTCTTGCCGGGACATATGGTAATATACAATCGGCAAAAGATGGACGCGGAACATTGAAATGTCGTATATACTCAGTGACCTCGTGGTTAGAGTGTCGGCCCTGAAAACGGTAGGTTGTGAGTTCAAACCCCGGCCGAGTCACACCAAAGACTATAAAAATGGGACCCATTACATCCCTGTTTGGCACTCAGCATCAAGGGTTGGAATTGGGGGTTAAATCACCCAAAAATGATTCACGGGCGCGGCCACAGCTTCTGCCCACTGCTCCCCTCTCCTCACAGGGGGTGAACAAGGAGATGGGTCGAATGCAGAGGACAAATTTCACCACACCTAGTCTCCCGTCCAAAGGCAAAACCCAGTAACTCAATGTTGGTCAAAACTGAGCTGATAATAATTTGGGGGTTCCTAGGTGATATGCTTTACATTCGTGTATGCGATATTGTAATTTGTTCAGTAAGTCAATCAATCAATCAATCAATGTTTACTTATATAGCCCTAAATCACTAGTGTCTCAAAGGGCTGCACAAACCACAACACAAACCACTACGACATCCTCGGTAGGCCCACATAAGGGAAAGGAAAACTCACACCCAGTGGGACGTCGGTGACAATGATGACTATGAGAACCTTGGAGAGGAGGAAAGCAATGGATGTCGAGCGGGTCTAACATGATACTGTGAAAGTTCAATCCACAATGGATCCAACACAGTCGCGAGAGTCCAGTCCAAAGCGGATCCAACACAGCAGCGAGAGTCTCGTTCACAGCGGAGCCAGCAGGAAACCATCCCAAGCGGAGGCGGATCAGCAACGCAGAGATGTCCCCAGCCGATACACAGGCAAGCAGTACATGGCCACCGGATCGGACCGGACCCCCTCCACAAGGGAGAGTGGGACATAGGAGAAAAAGAAAAGAAACGGCAGATCAACTGGTCTAAAAAGGGAGTCTATTTAAAGGCTAGAGTATACAAATGAGTTTTAAGGTGAGACTTAAATGCTTCTACTGAGGTGGCATCTCGAACTGTTACCGGGAGGGCATTCCAGAGTACTGGAGCCCGATATTAAAACGCTCTATAGCCCGCAGACTTTTTTTGGGCTTTGGGAATCACTAATAAGCCGGAGTCCTTTGAACGCAGATTTCTTGCCGGGACATATGGTACAATACAATCGGCAAGATAGGATGGAGCTAGATCGTGTAGTATTTTATACGTAAGTAGTAAAACCTTAAAGTCACATCTTAAGTGCACAGGAAGCCAGTGCAGGTGAGCCAGTATATGTATATATGTATGTATATAAAGGTATATACAGTATAGGTATATATGTATGTATATATGTATATAAAGGTATATACAGTATAGGTATATATGTATGTATATATGTATATAAAGGTATATACAGTACAGGCGTAATGTGATCAAACTTTCTTGTTCTTGTCAAAAGTCTAGCAGCCGCATTTTGTACCAACTGTAATCTTTTAATGCTAGACATGGGGAGACCCGAAAATAATACGTTACAGTAATCGAGGCGAGACGTAACAAATGCATGGATAATGATCTCGGCGTCTTTAGTGGACAGAATGGAGCGAATTTTAGCGATATTCCGGAGATGAAAGAAGGCCGTTTTAGTAACGCTTTTAATGTGTGACTCAAAGGAGAGAGTTGGGTCGAAGATAATACCCAGATTTTTTACCGTGTCGCCTTGTTTAATTGTTTGGTTGTCAAATGTTAGAGTTGTATTATTAAATAGAGGTCGGTGTCTAGCAGGACCGATAATCAGCATTTCCGTTTTTTAAGTAAGCTGTTACGCGCATGGCAGAACCTAGCAACTGCCACATAACCGCGTGGATACAACAGAAAAACCTAGTATCTCAAGGGACCAATCCGAGCTTCTTTGTCAGTCGCCTTATTGTCTTTAATTACGGTTACGGATTGGTCTTGAGACAATCTTCGGGGAGCTCATCTCTCTGGAGGACAACAGCGAGGTGATGGGTCTAGCTATGTTTATACTCCAGCGACTTCTATGGAAGCCAGACATCGCAGCTGAGTTTCGGCACCCCAAAGTTCCTCATCTATACAAAGACGGTGAGACTGTTTTCAAGCTTTTAGTCAGACCCTCGAAGAATGTGCTATTCCGCGCGGTTGCGCCATTTCCCGCAAATTCAACGCATTTCTGCAAAAATTTGGGCCGGTCAAATTTGTCTCTGAGCGGTGCTCAAACCTGCACGTTAAAGGGGAACATTGTCACAGTTTCGGAAGGGTTAAGACCGATAGAAATCAGTTCCCAGTGGCTTATTTTATTTTTCTGGGTTTTTTTTCAAGGTTTTGCCCGTCATGGAATGTCCCGAAAGGAGGCTTTGGGCTGCCTGATTTTCGCTGTCTTTGAATCCATCGTCCGTTTTCCTCTGACGTCATTTAGTGATGCCAACATGGCGGATAGCGCGGCAAGATATGGCGACATTGGCTCGGATTCAGACTCGGATTTCAGCGGCTTAAAGGGGAACATTGGGACGGCGTGGCGCAGTGGTAGAGTGGCCGTGCGCAACCCGAGGGTCCCTGGTTCAAATCCCACCTAGTACCAACCTCGTCACGTCCGTTGTGTCCTGAGCAAGACACTTCACCCTTGCTCCTGATGGGTGCTGGTTGGCGCCTTGCATGGCAGCTCCCTCCATCAGTGTGTGAATGGGTAAATGTGGAAGTAGTGTCAAAGCGCTTTGAGTACCTTGAAGGTAGAAAAGCGCTATACAAGTACAACCCATTTATTTATTCATTGTCTTTAATGAGACATTTGCACGAATGGGGGCCGACGGTCAAGCTGATTATGTGAAATTATGGCACGAGGGGATATTTGGAAGATTGCAAGCACCTTCATTAAATGTATTGTTCTCGATTCTTCCCCTTGCATACTCTTTTGGGCAGATAACTGTGGAGGTCAAAATAAAAACTGGACGCTGTACACGGCTCTTGCCCAATGTGCAAACGCAGAACGGGGCCCGCCCGAGATTGTGATCAAATATCTGGAGAAAGGGCACACGTTCATGAGAGCAGATTCAATCGGCAAGAAAATGAAAGCTCAAGAAAACATCTACACGTTTGATGACTTTGTAGATCTTTGTACGACAGCATCAAGATAGATTGGTTTTCCTTTGTTTTCTCAAAATCAGCTAGAAGTGAGTTACTAGGTTTTGCCTTTGGACGGGGGTAGTGTGTATGTGACAATCCCTGGTACTTTAATCTATCCATCCATCCATCTTCTTCCGCTTATCCGAGGTCGGGTCGCGGGGGCAACAGCCTAAGCAGGGAAGCCCAGACTTCCCTCTCCCCAGCCACTTCGTCTAGCTCTTCCCGGGGGATCCCGAGGCCTTCCCAGGCCAGCCGGGAGACATAGTCTTTCCAACGTGTCCTGGGTCTTCCCTGTGGCCTCCTACCGGTTGGACGTGCCCTAAACACCTCCCTAGGGAGGCGTTCGGGTGGCATCCTGACCAGATGCCCGAACCACCTCATCTGGCTCCTCTCCATGTGGAGGAGCAGCGGCTTTACTTTGAGTTCCTCCCGGATGGCAGAGCTTCTCACCCTATCTCTAAGGGAGAGACCCACCACCCGGCCGCGTAAACTAATTTCGGCCATAATCTTGTCCTTTCGGTCATGACCCAAAGCTCATGACCATAGGTGAGGATGGGAACGTAGATCGACCGGTAAATTGAGAGCTTTGCCTTCCGGCTCAGCTCCTTCTTCACCACAACGGATCGATACAACGTCCGCATTACTGAAGACGCCGCACCGATCCGCCTGTCGATCTCACGATCCACTCTTCCCTCACTCGTGAACAAGACTCCTAGGTACTTGAACTCCTCCACTTGGGGCAGGGTCTCCTCCCCAACCTGGAGATGGCACTCCACCCTTTTCCGGACTTGGAGGTGTCGATTCCCATTCCGGTCGCTTCACACTCGGCTGCGAACCGATCCAGTGAGAGCTGAAGATCCCGGTCAGATGAAGCCATCAGGACCACATCATCTGCAAAAAGCAGAGACCTAATCCTGCGGTCACCAAACCAGATCCCCTCAACGCCTTGACTGCGCCTAGAAATTCTGTCCATAAAAGTTATGAACAGAATCGGTGACAAAAGTATATTATTCAGCAATATTACAAAACTGTCTCGCCCACGGGCAGCACGGTGGACACAGGGGTTAGTGCGTCTGCCTCACAATACGGAGTAGTCCTGAGTTCAATCCCGGGCTCGGGATCTTTCTGAGTTTGCATGTTCTCCCCGTGAATGCGTGGGTTCCCTCCGGGTACTCCGGCTTCCTCCCACCTCCAAAGACATGCACCTGGGGATAGGTTGATTGGCAACACTAAATGGTCCCTAGTGTGTGAATGTGAGTGTGAATGTTGTCTGTCTATCTGTGTTGGCCCTGCGATGAGGTGGCGACTTGTCCAGGGTGTACCCCGCCTTCCGCCCGATTGTAGCTGAGATAGGCTCCAGCGCTACCCGTGACCCCAAAGGGAATAAGCGGTAGAAAATGGATGGATGGATGGATGTCTCGCCCACTAATTAAAATGTTACCCCCTAAAACAGGGGTCACCAACACGGTGCCCGCGGGCACCAGGTAGCCCGTAAGGACCAGATGAGTCGCCCGCTGGCCTGTTCTAAAAATAGCTCAAATAGCAGCACTTACCAGTGAGCTGCCTCTATTTTTTAAATTGTATTTATTTACTAGCAAGCTGGTCTCACTTTGCTCGACGTTTTTAATTCTAAGAGAGACAAAACTCAAATAGAATTTGAAAATCCAAGAAAATATTTTAAAGACTTGGTCTTCACTTGTCTAAATAAATTCATTTATTTTTTTACTTTACTTCTTATAACTTTCAGAAAGACAATTTTACAGAAAAAATACAACCTTAAAAAGGATTTTAGGATTTTTAAACACATATACCTTTTTAGCTTTTAAATTCCTTCCTCTTCTTTCCTGACAATTTAAATCAATGTTCAAGTAAATGTTTTTGTTTTTTTATTGTAAAGAATAATAAATACATTTTAATTTAATTCTTCATTTTAGCTTCTGTTTTTTAGCCAAAAATATTTGTGAAATATTTCTTCAAACTTATTGTGATTAAAATAAAATAAAAATATTCTGGCAAATCTAGAAAATCTGTAGAATCAAATTGAAATCTTATTTCAAAGTCTTTTGAATTTCTTTTAAAATGTTTGCGTCTGGAAAATCTAGAGGAAATAATGATTTGTCTTTGTTAGAAATATAGCTTGGTCCAATTTGTTATATATTCTAACAAAGTGCAGATTGGATTTTAACCTATTTAAAACATGTCATCAAAATTCTAAAATTAATCTTAATCAGGAAAAATTACTAAAGATCTTCCATAAAAAAAGGTTTTTATTTTTTCAAAAAGATTCGAATTAGCTAGTTTTTTTCTCCATTTTTTTCCAATGAATTCTGAATTTTAAAGAGTCGAAATTCAAGATAAACTATGTTTCAAAATGTAATTTTCATTTTTTTCGTGTTTTCTCCTCTTTTAAACCGTTCAATCAAGTGTTTTTTTTTTTAATCATTTATTCTCTACAAAAAAACTTCCGTAGAAGGAAAAAAAAAGTATGACGGAATGACGGACAGAAGTACCCATTATTTTATATATATATAGATTTATTTATTAAAGGTAAATTGAGCAAATTGGCGATTTCTGGCAATTTATTTAAGTGTGTATCAAACTGGTAGCCCTTCGCATGAATCAGTACCCAAGAAGTAGCTCTTGGTTTCAAAAAGGTTGGTGACCCCTGCCCTAAAAGATACCCGGTGCTCTCTGCAGTTGAGTAAACAAACACGTCAAGCTACTAAACAATCACATTTTGTCCAGCTTTACGACATCATTTCCCACTCAGAGACACTCATTCCCGCTAAGTACGAGTGGAATGTAGTTCAAGTACTTTGTGAGGCCTAAAATAACTCCAGCAAACTCACTGAATCGGAGGAAATAGGCACAGTTGTCAAGGACTACTTTGGGCGGCGTAATGATACACGTTTTGTTTGGTTATTATGCCGAGTGCCTGCAGGGGCAGGATGCTTGGTGTAGGTGGGATTGACTCAAAATGCAATGCCAAAGCTCAACGAAAAGAAAGAATATGTTGTGGCTCATCAGCATACACGTGCACGTTCACTTTTTAAAAACAAAAACAAAATATGAACATGATGGAAACTAAAACTGACTCGTCTTTTAAGTCAAAGGGGTGGCACTAATTTTCTTCAATAAACTGGAAGCTCATATAAAAAAAAAAGGGGGGGGAGGAGGTTATTTTCCCGAATGCTTATGAGTTATTCATAAGCAGCAAGCATGAGATATAAACCCCAGTCCTCCCTGTAGGGTTGAGGAATAGTCATTGCTTTTAAAAACTAGAAATTAACAGTTGTAGATGGCCACAATGTATCACATTTAACAGCTTCCCAAGTTTCTCATGCATTCTAATTCACGGCTTAGGGAAAACACAATTAGGGTTGTTCTACCTTACAGGGAAGTTGCACTTTGACATAACATGTCCTCAATTTGTCAGAAATGAAGAATGGCTCTGTATGTTTATGGCCCATGAGTACTATTATAAAGACAAAATGTAAACATGCTCTGAATAAAACTGCTGCTCGGTACACAGAGTATTTTGATTGTGGATTAAAATACATACTGAATACATATTAAAAAAAAAATGTATTCAGGTGAAACTGAAAAAAATATATATATATATTTTGAATTGGTTATACTTGTATATGTAGGGCTGGGCGATATGGCCTTTTTTTAATATCTCGATATTTTAAAGGGGAACATTATCAGCAGACCTATGTAAGCGTCAATATATACCTTGATGGTGCAGAAAAAAGACCATCTATTTTTTTAACCGATTTCCGAACTCTAAATGGGTGAATTTTGGCGAATTAAACACCTTTCTGTTAATCGCGCTGGAGGCGATGACGTCAGAATGTGACGTCGCCGAGGTAACACAGCCGCCATTTTCATTTTCAACACATTACAAACACCGGGTCTCAGCTCTGTTATTTTCCGTTTTTTTGACAATTTTTTGGAACCTTGGAGACATCATGCCTCGTCGGTGTGTTGTCGGAGGGTGTAACAACACTAACAGGGAGGGATTCAAGTTGCACCACTGGCCCGAAGATGCCAAAGTGTCTGCCGCCAGACCCCCATTGAATGTGCCAGAGTGTCTCCACATTTGACCGGCGATGCTAAGACAGACATGGCACAGAGATGTATGGATAACCTGCAGATGCATTTGCAAGGATAAAGTCAACCAAATCACAAAGGTGAGTTTTGTTGATGTTGACTCATGTGCTAATCAGACATATTTGGTCGCGGCGTGACTGCCAGCTAATCGATGCTAACATGCTATTTACCGGCGGTGCTAAAGCAGACATGGCACAGAGATGTATGGATAACCTGTAGATGCATTTGCAACTATATTACGTTTCCTTCCACCCACATTTAATACGAAAAAAAACCCACTTACCAATCGACGGATTTAAGTTGCTCCAGTGTCAAAAGATGCGAAAGTCCTGATCGTTTGGTCCGCACATTTTACCGGCGATGCTAACGCAGCTATTCGGCCATGCTATGGCTATGAATAGCGTCAATAGCTTCAGTTTCTTCTTCGATACTTTCATACTCCAACCATCTGTTTCAATACATGCGTAATCTGTTGAATCGCTTAAGTCGCTGAAATCAGAGTTTGAATCCGAGCTAATGTCACTATATCTTGCTGTGGTATTCCCATTGTTTGTTTACATTGGCAGCACTGTGTGACGTCACAGGGAAATGGCCAGTGTCTTCGCAGCGAGCCAAAAATAAGGCACTTTAAAGCTTTATTTAGGGATATTCCGAGACCGGTAACATTTTGAAAAAAACTTCAAAAAATACAACAAGCCACTGGGAACTGATTTTTATTATTTTTAACCCTTTTGAAATTGTGATAATGTTCCCCTTTAAGGCCATGTCACAATACACAATATATATCTCCATATGTTACTTTAGTCTTGAATGAACACTTGACACATATAATCACAGCAGTATGATGATTCTATGTGTCTACATTAAAACATTCTTCTTCATACTGCATTAATATATGCTACTTTTAAACTTTCATGCAGAGAGGGAAATCACAACTACCATATTTTTCGGATTATAAATCGCTCCGGAGTATACGTCGCACCGGCCGAAATTGCGCAATAAAGAAGGAAAAAAACATTAATACGTCGCACTGGAGTATAAGTCGCATTTTTGGGTGAAATTTATTTGATAAAATCCAACACCAAGAATAGACATCTATCCATTTCCTGCCGCTTATTCCCTTTGGGGTCACGGGGGGGCGCTGGTGCCTATGTTGGGAAATTAGATGTTTACATAGAACGATTCTGTGAATATTTATTTTTATACCTCAATTGTTGCCAAACGGTGCCCGTAACCTGGCAGTAAAACGGCTGATCAAACAAAACAGAAGTCATTGATGTCTTTATTCATTCTTTTTAAGATTTGCTCCTTTTTTATATGGTTCAAAACGTTTATCAGGATTCTCCTTCCTTAAACTTTGTAAACACTTTGAATTTGAACAGTTACTTAAAGTGCATTATTTTAGTACATTGTTTGATTTATTTGCTTAATCCAGAGATGTCAAACATGCGGCCCGCGGGTCGTATCAGGCCCGCATACAGGTTCATCCATCCATCCATCTTCAACCGCTTATCCGGAATCGGGTCGTGGGGACAACAGCTCCAGTAGAGACCCCCAGACTTCCCTCTCCAGAGCAACTTCCTCCTGGGAGATCCCAAAGCGTTCCCAGGCCAGAGAGGAGATGTAATCCCTCCATCTGGTCCTTGGCCTGCCGCAGGGTCTCTACCCAGTGGGACGTGCAACGAGGACCTCCCTAGGAATGCCCGAACCAAGCGAAGGAGCAGCGGCTCTACTCCGAGTCTCTCTCGGCTGACTGAACTTCTCACCCTATCTCTAAGGGAGATGCCAGCCACCCTTCTGAGAATACTCATTTCGGCCGCTTGTATCCGCGATCTTACTCTTTCGGTCATGACCCACATTTCATCTTTGCGCTCTGCTTGCGGCGCCTCGGGATACGCCCACGGCCGCATCACGCTCACATGCCGGCAATGCTGTGGGCAATCAGCAATCAGCGCAACTGGGCCTAATGAGAGGGAGCTGTATAAAGGACCAGTGGACCCAAGAATCCAGGCGGGAACTTAGTCCTCAATGGTGTACCGTAGGTCAAAGTCTTATGCTCTGTCTCTCTGTACGTTTTCTTTCCGTGTCTGACAGCCTTGTTTGTTTTCCCGTAGTTCCTTGCCGAGTCTTCCGTTGTTTTCCCCTGTGGAGCTGGATTTTTATAAAAACGAAACTGCTGTTTCCAAAGTGTCCAATGGATGTCACAATAGCAATTTTGTTAGGCAAGCAAATAGTTTATACCGGGGCGAGCAAGTTTGCCAAGCAAGAGGTACACGATAAAACGGGGCTGCGACTCCTCCCCCTCGACCCAACGTAGAATAAACAGGAGTAAAATAAACAATTGGTAATCTCACTTAAAATGCTGCACGAGACACTGCAACATTGATATAGTTCTGTGAAAAATGATTTTCTTTTGTGCAAATTTAAAGAAAGTCAACAATGGAAATGACAAATGAGGTTGTTGATACATAGCAGCGTTTTTATTTATGCTTCATTTTGTTTTTGTTCAATCATAGACTGGCTGTGACTTCAAGTTTAATTGCTTTGTAGAAACACTGAGATTAAGTCTTATTTCATTGTGTTCTTAAAACCGCTAAAGGCTTAGTGGCCACATGCGTGGACAGCACCTTTTAGCTCTTATTTCCAAAATTGTGTACACTATTGAATTGGGGTTTTATGGCCACTTACGTGGACACTTATACTGCCATCTGGTGGTGTCGGAAGAGTATAACATACAATGGAATTTGGAAAAAAAAAGTGTAAAAAATAAGAATTAGCATGTCCCTAAACATGAAGTACACATTTGTGTACTTATGGACTAAGTACATCATATCAAAAGATGATTCTTAGCTTTTATTCTAATTAGGGTCCAATAAGCCCGCGACCCCAAAGGGAATAAGCGGTAGAAAATAGATGGATGAATGGAAGCCCAAATAGCAAAGACAAATAAAAAAACATGTAAACAAACAGCTTGGGCCTTAAGAGTTAATGGTGTTTTTGAAACTGCACCGATTTTGTTTTGTCAAAAAGATTATTTCTGATGAGTTTTCAGAATGTCCTTGTTCTATTTTGTGCCAAAGTAAAACAAAGAAAGAAATCTGAAGTTGTCATAGTTCTATTTTTAAGTTATTATGCCATGATTTTACTCGTTCCTCCATGAAGCTCCTGAGCTAAAATGAGTTTGACACCCCTGGTTTATAATCCATTCCATAATTTAGCCGTTATCGAAAAAAAATCCACGGATTAGCCGCACCTTTGTATTAGCCGCAGGGTTCGAAGCTTGGGAAAAAAAGCAGCGTCTTATAGTCCGGAAAATACGGTAGGTTTATTTTGAAAACGTTTCAACAACCAAGTGGCACCGATATGGTGGAATGGTGCTGATAAAACAAATTTGGTCGCGTAAATAAGTTTTCCATTGCTTTAAAGGTGTCAGGAAAGTGCAGCAGCTTGACTGAAACAAAGAAAAAATATTTTTTTCAAACTTGCTATGATAAATAAAACATTTTAGTTCCTACAGTGAGAGTAAACAGAAGATGGTGTGAACTGAAAATCTGGTTTCTTATTATATTTTGAGGGTTGCACACACTTTTCACATCCCTGGTTCAAGCAAACAACCTACTCAGTGGCCTAGTGGTTAGAGTGTCCGCCCTGAGATCGGTAGGTTGTGAGTTCAAACCCCGGCCGAGTCATACCAAAGACCATAAAAAAATGGGAGCCATTACTTCCCTGCTTGGCACTCAGCATCAAAGGTTGGAATTGGGGGTAAATCACCAAAAAGGATTCCTGGACGTGGCCACCGCTGCTGCTCACTGCTCCCCTCACCTCCCAGGGGGTGATCAAGGCTGGTGGGTCGAATGCAGAGAATAATTTCGCCTCACCTAGTGTGTGTGAGACAATCATTGGTACTTTAACTTTAACTTAAACACCACAGAACAAATTCCCTGCAGCACCAACTCTTCCGGAATGCAACAATATAAACAAACGCCATTGGTGTATCTACACTTAACATCCACTATAATGATACCAAGTACAGGAGCGTATCTAGTAGGGTTGTAACGGTACGTGCATTTGTATTGAACGTTTCGGTTCGGTTCGGAGGTGTACCGAACGAGTACACATGCTAGCAGCGACCGAGCTAGGACAACATGTAGAAGCCAGAGCTGGAACATATTAAGTAGCATACCGCACGTTGTGTAAACATTACACACCGAGGCACAACACACAGCATGCTAGCACGACCGGACTACGATAAACTGACCATACCTCCTCTTTTCACCGGATATGTCCTCTTTTGCCGGGCTGTCCGGGTGGAGTTTCTTAAACGCCTCAAATGTCCTGCATTTTAAGTTGGAGTTGCGTGTATTTTCAATGTACGTTCAGGGTTAAAAAGGTGTAAAAAAAACAAAACAAATTGTACACGCAGCAGCATTCGTGAGGGAGAGGCAAAGAGAGAGAGCGAGAGAGTTATGATCAACGGCTCTGCTTTTTATCCATAGATTCATCAGATTTTATTTTTTATTATCTATAGCAGGGGGTGTCAAAAGTGTGCCCTGGGGGTCATTTGCGGCCCACAGCTAATGTTTGAAAGGCCCACGGCACATTCTAAAAATACTATTAAAATAAACAAAAACATTGTAGCTGAGATAGGCACCAGCGCCCCCGCGAACCCAAAGGGAATAAGCGGTAGAAATGGATGGATGGATAAAGAAAAGTGAAATAAAAAAGCTTAACGGCTAAATTTAATTTAGAAAAAGTTGCAATGTTGACTAATAAAACAAAGCTGTTTTTTTTTTTTTTTCAAACTGTCATTGCTCGAAACATAATATTGAATCAAAATCAATGTTATTAAGAATTATTGTATGAGGTGGCGACTTGTCCAGGGTGTACCCCGCCTTCCGCCCGATTGTAACTGAGATAGGCGCCAGCGCCCCCCGCGACCCCAAAAAGGGAATAAGCGGTAGAAAAATGGATGGATGGATGGACCTATCCAAGGTTCTCATTACTTCACATCAAATATTCCAATAAGAAAAATAGTTTTAGTGGAAGATTTTTGCAAATTTGGTAAATAAATAACCCAAAAAATTATATTTTGTTGTTTTCTTATTGTACCGAAAATGAACCGAACCATGACCTCTGAACCGAGGTACGTACCGAACCGACATTTTTGTGTATCGTTACACCCCCTAATATCTAGTCAATACTGCTATGATTACGTCTATTTGTTAGCATCACAACATTTTCTTTCGTTTTTTTAAATGTATATTATGTTTATAAACTCAGAAAATATGTCCCTGGACACATGAGAACTTTGAATACGACCAATGTATGATCCTGTAACTATTTGGTATCGGATTGATATCCAAATTTGCGGTATCATCCAAAACTAATGTAAAGCATCCAAACAACAGAAGAATAAGTGATTATTACATTTGAACAGACCGGGGTGGTGGTTCCTCTCTTGAAGAAGGGGGACCGGAGAGTGTGTTCCAACTATGGTGGGATCACACTCCTCAGCCTTTATTCAGGTGTACTGGAGAGGAGACTACGCCGGATAGTCGAACCTCGGATTCAGGAGGAACAGTGTGGTTTTCGTCCTGGTCGTGGAACTGTGGACCAGCTCTATACTCTCGGCAGGGTTCTTGAGGGTGCATGGGAGTTTGCCCAACCAGTCTACATGTGCTTTGTGGACTTGGAGAAGGCATTGGACCGTGTTCCTCGGGAAGTCCTGTGGGGAGTGCTCAGAGAGTATGGGGTATCGGACTGTCTTATTGTGGCGGTCCGCTCCCTGTATGATCAGTGTCAGAACTTGGTCCGCATTGCTGGCAGTAAGTCGGACACATTTCCAGTGAGGGTTGGACTCCGCCAAGGCTGTCCTTTGTCACCGATTCTGTTCATAACTTTTATGGACAGAATTTCTAGGCGCAGTCAAGGCGTTGAGGGGTTCCGGTTTGGTGACCGCAGGATTAGGTCTCTGCTTTTTGCAGATGATGTGGTCCTGATGGCTTCATCTGACCGGGATCTTCAGCTCTCACTGGATCGGTTCGCAGCCGAGTGTGAAGCGACCGGAATGAGAATCAGCACCTCAGAGTCCGAGTCCATGGTTCTTGCCCGGAAAAGGGTGGAGTGCCATCTCCGGGTTGGGGAGGAGACCCTGCCCCAAGTGGAGGAGTTCAAGTACCTAGGAGTCTTGTTCACGAGTGAGAGAAAAGTGGATCGTGAGATCGACAGGCGGATCGGTGCGGCGTCTTCAGTAATGCGGACGTTGTACCGATCCGTTGTGGTGAAGAAGGAGCTGAGCCGGAAGGCAAAGCTCTCAATTTACCGGTCGATCTACGTTCCCATCCTCACCTATGGTCATGAGCTTTGGGTCGTGACCGAAAGGATAAGATCAGGGGTACAAGCGGCCGAAATGAGTTTCCAGGTCTCTCCCTTAAAGATAGGGTGAGAAGCTCTGCCATCCGGGAGGAACTCAAAGTAAAGCCGCTGCTCCTCCACATCGAGAGGAGCCAGATAAGGTGGTTCGGGCATCTGGTCAGGATGCCACCCAAACGCCTCCCTAGGGAGGTGTTTAGGGCACGTCCAACCGGTAGGAGGCCACGGGGAAGACCCAGGACACGTTGGGAAGACTATGTCTCCCGGCTGGCCTGGGAACGCCTCGGGATCCCCCGGGAAGAGCTAGATGAAGTGGCTGGGGAGAGGGAAGTCTGGGCTTCCCTGGTTAGGCTGCTGCCCCCGCGACCCGACCTCGGATAAGCGGAAGATGATGGATGGATGGATACATTTGAACAGAAGTGTATGAGCATATGTTAGCCCAGTGGTTCTCAAATGGGGGTACTTGAAGGTATGCCAAGGGGTATGTGAGATTTTTTTTAAATATTCTAAAAATAGCAACAATTCAAAAATCCTTTATACATATTTGAATAATACTTCAACCAAAATATGAATGTAAGTTCATAAACTGTGGCAAAAAAATACAACAATGCAATATTCAGTGTTGACAGCTATATTTTTTGTGGACATGTTCCATAAATATTGATGTTAAATATTTCTTTTTTTGTGAAGAAATGTTTAGAATTAAGTTCATGAATCCAGATGGATCTCTATTACAATCCCCAAAGAGGGCACTTTAAGTTGATGATTACTTCTATGTGTATTATTCATAGTTGAATCACTTGTTTATTTTTCAACAAGTTTTTAGTTATTTGTATATCTTTTTTTCCAAATAGTTCAAGAAAGACCACTACAAATGAGCAATATTTTGCACTGTTATACAATTGAATAAATCAGAAACTGATGACATAGTGCTGTATTTTGCTTCTTTTACTCTTTTTTTCAACGAAAAATACTTTGCTCTGATTAGGGGGTACTTGAATTCAAAAAAAATGTTCACAGGGGGTACATCATTGAAAAAAGGTTGAGAACCACTGTCGTAGAGACATGAAACAAAAACCTCTATGTAGGTCTCACTTAGACCTACATTTCATTCATTTACATCCTTCAGCAATAACCCCTTCAAAACAAAACTTTTGTAAAAACCTGTCACCTTTTTTCAAACATTATCTCCTCTGAGCGCGTTTGTTGTGTCGTCTTCAAATTCGCACAGGAGAGAGATTGAACCCTTTTGATAAAAAGTTGAGAAAAGAGTTTTAGTAACTGCGTTGAAAAAATCCGGAGCTACACCACCAGCAGAAATCATTAAAAAAACTCAGTTGACAGTAAAAAGTCGTCATCGCAATTGTTGGATATGACTTTTAAGCATAACCAGACATGCATCACTATAGTTCTTGTCTCAAAGTAGGTGTACAGAAATGACAATGAGCATTATTACACTACAAATAGAGCAATACAAATACCAATAGCACTATTGATAATGAATAATAACAATAATTCACCTCTATTATCAACAAAACAGTTGTTCAAATGCAACAATACATATATGTAATGATAACTAGAGATAGAAAAGAAAGAAGAAACATTTATGTCCGTCATTTTAAGCATATTGTAGCAGATTTACCCGTGAAATCATCCAGTGCAAACACACAGTTATGGATATTAGCATCCAGCAGACAAACCTTGAGCTCACTGTGACGACGAAAGCTGTTTTTTGTTTTGACTCTCACATGCGCCACAACCCAAAATACTTAATTAATCTGCTACTGAAATCAAAACGTTAGCCTAGTTTCAAAAATGCTTCTGTTCTAGTGAACTACTTTACCTCTAAAACATTTTCAACAACAGTTTTCTCTAAAAATATGAATGTAAGTTCATAAACTGTGGGAAAAAAATACAACAATGCAATATTCAGTGTTGACAGCTAGATTTTTTGTGGACATGTTCCATAAATATTGATGTTAAATGTTTCTTTTTTTGTGAAGAAATGTTTAGAATTAAGTTCATGAATCCAGATGGATCTCTATTACAATCCCCAAAGAGGGCACTTTAAGTTGATGATTACTTCTATGTGTATTATTCATAATTGAATCACTTGTTTATTTTTCAACAAGTTTATAGTTATTTTTATATATATTTTTTCCCAAATAGTTCAAGAAAGACCACTACAAATGAGCAATATTTTGCACTGTTATACAATTGAATAAATCAGAAACTGATGACATAGTGATGTATTTTACTTCTTTATCTCTTTTCTTCAACCAAAAATGATTTGCTCTGATTAGGGGGTACTTGAATTAAAAAAATGTTCACAGGGGGTACATCACTGAAAAAAGTTTGCCTGTGGCCCCACTTTTAACTATTTTTTTCAAACGCTTATTGAACACGCTTACTTATAGTAAGTCATTATTTTAGTATCTCTGGTAACCAGGACTGTTTTGTTATTACTCTATGGAAAAAATATCGAGATAAATATCGTATATCGCCATTCAGTAAATGGAGCGGAAAACACAACCAAAGGTTGTAGGCTTCTTCATGCGACGAAGCAGGCCTACTTCACCCTAGTCTGTACTCTATTTACGAAGCCACGCTGTTGTAACGGCTCCGTAGTAAAAGAGTGCGGGTACTTTCCTGGCCCGCCGGCAGTCCAGACCTGTCTCCCATGGAAAATCATTGTATTCTGTTTATATTTACATCTAACACAATTTCCCAACTTATATAAACGGGGTTTGTTGATTGGCGCTTATCATTTTAACGGTAAAAATCAATAAAAAATATCAGGGCTGCGAATCTTTGGGTGTCCCACGATTCGATTCAATATTTATTCTTGGGGTCACGATTCGATTATATATCAATTTTTTCGATTCAATGCGATTCTCGATTCAAAAACGATATTTTTCAGATTCAAAACGATTCTGTATTCATTCAATACATAGATTTCAGCAGGATCTACCCCAGTCTGCTGACATGCTAGCAGAGTAGTAGATTTTTAAAAAAAAAGCTTTTATAATCGTAAAGGACAATGTTTTATCAACCGATTGCAATAATGTAAATGTGTTTTAACTATTAAACGAACCAAAAATACGACTTATTTTATTTTTGTGAAAACATTGGACACAGTGTGTTGTCCAGCTTATGAGATGCCATGCAAGTGTAAGCCACTGTGACACTATTGTTCTTATTTTAGTTTTATAAATGTCCAATGATAATGTCAATGAGGGATTTTTAATCACTGCTATGCTGATATTATAACTAATATTGATACTGTTGTTGATAACATTCATTTTTGTTTCACTACTTTTGGTTTGTTCTGTGTGGTGTTTGTGTCTCCTCTCAATTGCTCTGTTTATTGCAGTTCTGAGTGTTGCTGGGTCAGGTTTGGTTTTGGAATTGGATCGCATTGTTATGGTATTGCTGTGTATTGTTTTGTTGGAGACTCAGCACCTCCAAGTCCGAGTCCATGGTTCTCGCCCGGAAAAGGGTGGAGTGCCATCTCCGGGTTGGGGAGGAGACCCTGCCCCAAGTGGAGGAGTTCAAGTACCTAGGAGTCTTGTTCACGAGTGAGGGAAGAGTGGATCGTGAGATCGACAGGCGGATCGGTGCGGCGTCTTCAGTAATGCGGACGGTGTATCGATCCGTTGTGGTGAAGAAGGAGCTGAGCCGGAAGGCAAAGCTCTCAATTTACCGGTCGATCTACGTACCCATTCTCACATATGACCGAAAGGACAAAATCACGGGTAAAAGCGGCCGAACTGGCGGCGGGTCTCTCCCTTCGAGATATGGTGAGAAGTAGGAATGCACCGATTAATCGGTAAAATGATAAATGGGTTGTACTTGTATAGCGCTTTTCTACCTTCAAGGTACTCAAAGCGCTTTGACACTACTTCCACATTTACCCATTCACACACACATTCACACACTGATGGAGGGAGCTGCCATGCAAGGCGCCAACCAGCACCCATCAGGAGCAAGGGTGAAGTGTCTTGCTCAGGACACAACGGACGTGACGAGGTTGGTACTAGGTGGGAATTGAACTAGGGACGCTCGGGTTGTGCACGGCCACTCTCCCCACTGCGCCACGCCGTCCCTAACCGAATATATTCGGCCGAATATGGCAAAAAAAAGCCACATTCGGCCTTCGGTGGAATGAGTTAAAAACAAGGCCGAATAGTGGCGTGTGACACAATTTTTTGACGCGGTGGCGCAATCAACCAACGTGCAGTGACATGGTGACGTTGGGATATGTTGTGTACCTGTATAAGTGTATGAGGTTACAAGCACACACTTATTGAGATTTACTTAAGCCTTCTGTTTACATTATTAGCATATCTACTGTGGCTAAGCAGACTTTTGCCAAAAGGACAATTATTCATTTGTTGTGGGTTTATCCACTTTAATGCACTTTATTTTATTTTTTTGGAATGCATGTTTTGTTTGAAGGCCTAATATAAATGAAAAACTGTGTTTTTTTTGGAAATCAAAGAGGCGGCATAGCTCGGTTGGTAGAGTGGCCGTGCCAGCAACTTGAGGGTTGCAGGTTCGATTCCCGCTTGTGCCATCCTAGTTACTGCCGTTGTGTCCTTGGGCAAGGCACTTTACCCACCTGCTCCCAGTGCCACCCACACTGGTTTGAATGTAACTTAGATAGTGGGTTTCACCATGTAAAGCGCTTTGAGTCACTAGAGAAAAAGCGCTATATAAATATAATTCACTTCACTACTGGAATATTAGAAAAATGTAAATATTCAATAAAAAATTACTTCATTTGAAAAACGTGTAAATATTTATTCTAGGCTATTTATGCAATATTAAATTTTTTTTGAAAAACTGCATTCATTATTCGGTATTCGGCCTTCGGCCAAGCGTTTAAATTTTATTCGTCTTCGGCCACAAATGTTAATTTCGGTGCATCCCTAGTGAGAAGCTCTGTCATCCGGGAGGAACTCAAAGTAAAGCCGCTGCTCCTCAATATCGAGAGGAGCCAGATGAGGTGGTCAGGATGCCACCCGAACGCCTCCCCAGGGATGTGTTTAGGGCACGTCCAACCGGTAGGAGAACACGGACACATTGGGAAGACTATGTCTCCCGGCTGGCTTGGGAACGCCTGGGAAGAGCTGGACGAAGTGGCTGGGGAGAGGGAAGTGTGGGCTTCTCTGCTTAGGCTGCTGCCCCCGCGACCAGACCGCGGATAAACGGAAGATTGATGGATAAAAAAAAAAAGATTTAAAAAAAAATTTGAATCGATTCTGAATCGCGATTCATATTCAAATTGATTTTTTCCCCAGACCCCTAAAAAAAAAAATATATATATTTGCTAAAAAATATACAAAAACAGGCTCCACGGTGGAAGAGGGGTTAGTGCGTCTGCCTCACAATACGAAGGTCCTGCAGTCCTGGGTTCAAATCCAGGCTCGGGATCTTTCTGTGTGGAGTTTGCATGTTCTCCCCGTGACTGCGTGGGTTCCCTCCGGGTACTCCGGCTTCCTCCCACTTCCAAAGACATGCACCTGGGGATAGGTTGATTGGCAACACTAAATTGGCCCTAGTGTGTGAATGTGAGTGTGAATGTTGTCTGTCTATCTGTGTTGGCCCTGCGATGAGGTGGCGACTTGTCCAGGGTGTACCCCGCCTTCCGCCCGATTGTAGCTGAGAAAGGTGCCAGCGCCCCCCGCGACCCCTAAAGGGAATAAGCGGTAGAAATGGATGGATGGATGAAAAACATGTGTAAATGATAAATAAATAAATGGGTTGTACTTGTATAGCGCTTTTCTACCTTCAAGGTACTCAAAGCGCTTTGACACTACTTCCATATTTACCCATTCACACACTGATGGAGGGAGCTGCCATGCAAGGCGCCAACCAGCACCCATCAGGAGCAAGGGTGTCTTGCTCAGGACACAACGGACGTGACGAGGTTGGTACTAGGTGGGATTTGAACCAGGGACCCTCGGGTTGCGCACGGCCACTCTCGCACTGCGCCACGCCGTCCTTTTGTTGTTGACTAGTTTTTTGATACGGTGTTGATCTGGAAATGGTTGCCTCGGCATTTGAATGGTGTGGCGCCGAATGGAGATGTTGACATGCGGAGTAAGCACTCTTCATTCTCCAGCAGGTGACTTTTTTAAACTATGCTCCATATTAGCAGTAATGCTACTTTTTGTAGCAACGCTTTT